>NC_141613.1:33054532-33354532 GCF_047967505.1 Dipteris shenzhenensis
GAGAGAAGAGGGGAGGGAGAGAAAGAGAGATTAAGAGTTAGAAGAGGGATAGAGGAGAGAGAGAAAGGGAGAGAGGGAGGGAGGGAGGGAGGGAGGAAGGCTGGGAGAGATTAAGAGAGAGAATTCAGAGAGAGAGAGAGAGAGACATAGAGAGGGAAAGAATGACAAATCCTAGCGGCCAAGAGGATAGAGGTAGGGAGGTAGAGAGGCTAAGAGAGAGAGAGAGAGAGAGAGAGAGGGAGAGAGAGAGAGAAGAGGACAGAGAGAGAGGAGAGAGGTGGAGAGAGAGAGAGATGAAGAGAGAGAATGATAAATCGTAGCTGCCATGGGAGGGAGAGAAAGAGAGACTTGAGATAAACTAAGAGAGAGAATGAGTGGGATGAGGACAAAGAGGGAAACACATAAGAGTTGTCAGAGAGAGAGAGAGAGAGAGATTAAGAGAGAGAATGAGGTGTTTTGACTATGGCTATAGAGAGAATTAGGAGGAGAGAGAGAGAGAGAGAGAGAGAAAGTTCAGAGGAAAGAGAGAGTTTTATATATTTACATGTTTTATATTATACTTTTAAAAAAGTATAAAAGAGTGAATTTATGGTTTGTTTTGAAGGTGAGATAATATTTTTATATATATTCATCTTTTAAATTGAAAAATGTTTTCTTTAGATACTTGTTCTTCATTTCTCTCACATGCAGGTTTAGCCTCTACATCAAAACCCCTTCTTTTGCATATTTAAGGCTCTTAAACCCCAGCACATTAAAATGAACATAGAAAAAGAAATTATTTATTGCTTTTCTTTGCTTTGACAGTTGGTTTAGCATAGTTTAGCATAGATTGGATTGCCTTAGAGGAGAGACGATTCTCCAAGTTGCCAATCGAAGCCATGCTCAAATTTTTCTAACTAGTTCCTAATCGTTGTCAGTCCCTTCGCTCACATGCAGTTTAACACTCATAACATGCTATTAAATAAGACCTTTTACCATTTACAAAGAAGTTTATCAGTGGGCAGATTGAGATAGCAGATATCAGTGGATAGATTACATATATCAGTGGACAGATTACATGTCATGGGACATATTGGAGCTTGATGATTATTGGTTATTTTTGTTGCACTTGTATAAATATTTAAGCTCATTTATTGTCATAAAAAACCTTGTAAAGCATTCTAGGCTATTTTTTACATTTAATTCCATATGAAGCGCCTTGTAATAAACCCGACCATCCCGACCATTCACTATTTCATGAGTATCAGTGGGCTGCATAAGTGGATATCAGTGGAATAGTTTTTAGTGGGTAGATTGCATCAGTTGGGTATCAGTGCACAGATATCAATGGATGGACAGATTACATGTCATCACGAAGATTGAAGCTTTATCACTAGAGGGCAAATCAATGGATGGACAGATGACATGTCTTCACGAAGATTGAACTATCACTAGAGGACATTTTATTTCATTGTAAAGCTTTATTGGCTAATTTTTTTACATTTGTACAAATATTTAAGCCTTGTAAAGCCTTCTAGGCTATTTCCCACATTTATTGCTATAAAATACTTTGTAAAGCCCTCTTCGCTATTGGTCACATTTATTGCCATATGAAGCCTTGTAAAGCCTTTTGGGCTATTTCCCACATTTATTGTATCAAGCATTGTATATTGCACTTTACTTGTATGTATCTAAATTCTTCATTATATTTTCTTATAGGATTATGGAGCAATCAACTAATGTGGGGGCTATCCTAAATGACTCTGAGATTAGAGCATGGGTCTCTGATGTCACTTTGAATTTGAAAGGAAAGGAATATAGCCCCAATGGCTTTGGTAGGTGGACTCGATATCACATGGGCAGAAGAGCTTGGTTTCTTCATCAAAAGGAAAAGAGACTCTTTCTACTTATGTCAAAAAGGGAGTTCAATGATGTTAAAGATCCATGGGATGCTACTTTCTTCAAGAAAGATATGACTTCAAGCCTTGTAGTAGGCATAATGATAGAGCCAAAAGAGACTCTTATGGATATTTTCACAAAGAGTTCAGATCCTGAAGTTGGTGGTCTTCATTTTATTGTGTCAAGGAGAGACTCAAAGACCTTTGTGATGCCTCCTCCTCAACCATCAAAGTTTCCAGAGTTGCAAAGTGCATTGGAGGCTCTTGCATATACTTGGGAGCAATTTCCTAGTGTGGTGGAAAAAAGGATGCATGCAAAGATAATGTTTGAGTACTTTTAGGATGCACAATATGCTCCTCATATTCAAGGATCTTCACATGAAGGAGATCAAGCTTAGACTTTGATGCAGGGACAAGAAGAACATCCACACTGTCACAAACATGTAGAACATGAGCGCAAACTTCTAGAGCAAGAAATGGTGGATGTAACTAAGGATGATGAAACACAAGCCTTGAGTGCACGGGAATTAAAAAAATTTGAAGAAGATCAAGGTTGATCCACTGCAGTTATGCTAGAAGCTCTTGCTAGCAAACCACGACATGAAATGCAAAAGGCTAGTACTGCAAGAGCCACGGTTCCAAGCAGTAAAAAAATGCATCGTCCCACTGTAGAGAAAGATCATGTGGATGAAAAACAGCTAAAAGAAGAGAAAGATGAAGAAGACTCAGAACTCGAGGCTGAAGATAATCAGGATGAACTCACATCAATCAAAAATCTTAATCTGCGTCTTAGTGAAGCAGTAATAGATGATGATGTGGGATATATCTGGGGTCAAAGGACGTGGTTTGTGAATGCCAAAGATGTGGAAGCTATAGCTATCTTTACTAATAGCCAAAGCCTTGATATATCCTATGCACTGCAAATATACGAGGCTTTGAGAGATGGAAAGAAACCTGTGGCAAGCAATGTGGTCCTGTGCCCAATAATGTTTTGTCCAATCAAAGATAGCTTTCTAGATCAAATAACATTTACAGGGCCTACACATTTCGAGGAAATGTTCAGTCGATTCTTTAAAGACACTCTTAAAAATATTCCACATGAACAAGGCGAAGAGGCACAAGGTGAGAATATGCTAAAGGAAGCAAAGAAGGAATTCCTCCATTGCAGATTCTAGCCCATTGATGGTCAACATTGGGCTTGTAATTGTAATCAGATTGCAAAAGAAGCAAAGGAGGTCAAAAGACTCACTTCAGAACAATTTGTAAAGATAAGTTCATTCCATTATTATCCTGCAACAATCTGTATATTCAAGCATGAGATCAAGTATTTGATTAAGTCCAAAAGACTTAATCATTATGTCCATGGAAAGCATAAGATATCCTCAACATCAGAGGTCTTACAGAAGGCAAGGGTTATATGGATAACATTTGGTTCTCCAAATCCTGATTTGAAGTGAAAGGTCACAAAAGAAGACGCCGACACACTCACAAACTTCTATAATTCTTTGAGTGCAGTTGTGCCTAGGGGAACTCAAGAGTGAGAAGAAAATATGACAAGCCTCAAGGTGGTGAGGGACAGATATGCCGACTACACTTCTATCATATTTCATCCTATTGAAGTGTTCAATGAGATGCTTGAAACGTGCATTGCTTGTGAGCGTGGACAGTTGACCTATGAAGCTCCTTTGTTTATCTCTGGAAAGTCAAAGGTAATGGATAAGAAGGAGTTGACGGCAAGGATGTGGAGGCCTATAAAGTACTTACCTGACAAGTATGCATCCATGGCAGCACAAAAACTTTTAAAGAAAGAATGGTTTTTTGGAAAGAAAGACAAAGACCACTGCATGGAAGAATGCATGTGAGGCATGATGCAGTGCATAGTGCCGTTAAGTATTTGCTGTCAGAGAAACAAATTCCACTTACTCATTGTAACATTGACTATAATGTGGTCAAGCATATAGCTTCTTTGTCAACACCCAAGGTAAAGCTATGGGCAAACATGTGGATTAAAAAGGATGAAGATGGATCAAAAATAGTAACCTCTTACATGAGAAAAGAAATCCCACAATAGGCGGTTGCATATGTGGAAAGATTAATTAGCGAGATAAGGATGCCAACAGATATGCACCAAAGCTTTCAATTCAATATAGAGGTTACGGCAGAGTCTAGAAAGCTTGTGAACTTCAGGGGAGTTTCAGAAGATGACTTCATCCAGAATGAGTCAGCATGGGATAAGCCACAACTATTCTTTATCGATGATATCCATATCGATGAAGTTTCTAGCGATGATATCCATAACTTCATTGATAGAATAGTATATACCACCATTAGCAAAGTGGCAAGTTGCAACATTGTCATTTTTGTTGATAAAAAAGACAAAGAAGCCATGCAGGTTACTCTAGAGCGAGCATATTCATCAGATTTAAAGATCTATAGTGGTGTTTATGTAGCAAAGAGAGGCAAGAGAGAATGTGGCATAGCGATTCAATCTCTTGAATCATTCTTCTTGTGTATGCGGAGTCCCAACCCTGATCACTCCTTACAAAAGAACATAAGAGGAAATTCAAATAATTTGAGATTAATGCTAGAAGAGCAAGATATTCCCATGTCCATACATTATCAAAAAACAACTATGGAAGTCCTGCAAAAAGTGGGAGTCTCTTGCTTACCATGATGGAGAATTTGCTACCGGTAGGTTGGGAGGTCACCTTGTGTAGGATGGGATATTTATTTGAGGATCTCTTCAGAAAAGGCAACTCCACAAATGTTATTGAAAACAAGCATTTCATGGCTTATTTTCAGCTTTAAGAGATCTAACGACAGGCTATGAAAAAGAGATAGAGCACAAGGACACTGATGATATGGATGATTACCTTGAACATCATAATGTCCCAGTTGATGATGATGAAAAGATGGACTTACATGACCCGTTCAGAGAGAAGTTGGTGGATGAAGAGAAAGATGATGATGCCTTCTTTGATAATTATGGCTCGCAGGGTTATGTAAAAAGGCCACTACGACAATACTTAGCGGTATGAACTCTCTATTTCTCAACTAAATACAAATTTTTTAATAAGATTTAAATTTAAAGATAATGAGTCTAACCTCTCATATTTGTTTACAGGCAATAGAGGGAGAAGAAATGGATGAAGTCAATATGGAGGCACTCCCTTCTACTTCAGTAATGCAACCACCTCTAAATTTGATTGAAGAATCCCATGAGCACAAGAGCTTTAAAGACACCATGGAAAAGCAAAATGACCGCAAACATAGAATACAAGCTATGACAGAGACCCATTCTACAAATTTAGCTGCATTGGATAAAATGGAGAGCTCATTTGAAGTTGGGATCGTTTTGAAAGGAGAACCTCAGTATTTGAGCTTTGGTAGAGAGGAGGTTTCAATCCCCTCCAATCCTTTAAAAGAGGTTAATGACAATGTTATCCTGGCCATTCTCAGGTAATGTTTGTTTATTTGTTGCTACTTCAATGAGCTAACATTTGTTTATTTGTTTACAGTGTAGTTATATATCAGTTTCCTAGTGCAGAATGCAAATCAATTCTATGAGCTAATGTTTGTTTATTTCTTGGTGCAGTGTAGTTATTTCTCAGCTTCCTAGTGCAGTGCAGAATCATGTCTACATGCTCGATGCTCTCCTTTCTTCTATTCTTAGCTCTCCTCAAAAGACTATAGAAGATGTTTGTACCTAGTTAAGCCCTTTGAATTTAGATGGGGTGCGAGTCATCTTTATGCCTTATCATGAGGAGTAAGTATCAACTCCAACCTTATTTTTACTATTTCTTTGGCAAGTTTGTGTAAAACAATAATCATTTTTATTTTGGTCGTGTAGCTCACATTGGAGTCTGATCGCTTGGGACCTTGAAGTCAACCGTTTGTGGTTTGTGAATTCAATGGAAGGCTGTCATGCCAACTCCCCAAGGTAATTATTCTCTTAATATTTTTGTTACTTTCTTATTTTGTATCTTATGATCATGACATATTAATATATTTAATATGTCATGATGGACAGTGCTGCATATCGGCTAGTATCTGCTGTTAGAACAACCACGGAGCAACAAGACCAAGTAGAATTCAAAGGACGTCTACTAGTGGAGCAAAAAGATGGGCATAGTTGTGGGTGGAGAGTTGCCTACAACTGCATGTTGTTTCTTAGAGAGATTTTTGATTTGGAGTTACCAGTCAAAATGGAATCATATACAAAAGATATAACATGTCAGGTATCACATCAAGAGGATAGCCACATCTATAATTGTGGATGGAGGGTGGGCTACAATTGCTTTTTGGTACTTGGTCAAATTTTTGAGATACAAAATGACACCACACTGTCAACATATATGGATTTGCATCTCTATGCATTTATAACATGTACCATTCGAGCAATCATTAAGGGTGACATTATGGACCCTCCAACAAGGCAAATAGATAATGGCTCAGAGGAGTGGGAAATGAATGCCGTCAAAGAGTCAAAGGGGATAGAAGACCTCAACTCTACAAACATGGCTTCATTGGAAGAATTGGGAAGCTCTTTTAATGTTAGGGTTATGATTCAACATAGACCTCAGTATCTTGAATTTGGGGGAGACGAGATTTCAATCCTCTCTAGAGCTTTAAATGAGGTCAATAATAACGTTATGATGGCCATTCTCAGGTTTGATACACACTTTTTCTCTACTAGATAATTCAATATTTTGATTAAATCTAATAAGCTAATATTCATTTATTTGTTGGTGCAGTATAGTTATCTCACGATTTTGTAGAGCCGTACAAAACCCTGTGTATATGTTGGATTCCCTCCTTTCTCCTATCCTTAGCGATAGCAGAAAGATGATAGCCGATGTTTGTAAATGGTTACAGCCTTTACATTTACATGGCATGCAAGTCCTATTTATGGCATATCACGAGATATAAGTATCATGGCAACCTTTATTTTCATCTTATACTGGCAACATTGTGTTAAATAATAATGGTTCTTAATTATTCGTGTAAGAAACATTGGAGTCTGGTGGTTTGGGACCTTGAAGACAACTATTGTTGGTTTGTCAACTCGATTGCAGGCTTTCATGGCTCAGTGCAAATGTAAGTATTCTATTAATCTGTTGTTACTTCTATATTATGTACCTTATTATGTACCTTATGTAATAGACACACTAAGTTTTTTTAATATGTCATGATGAGCAGGTCGATTGAGAAGTTGGTATCTGCTATCAGAGAAACAGGACAGTACAAAGACTTGTTAGACTTCCAAAAGCATTTTGTAGTAGAGCAGGAAGATGGGCATAGTTGTGGGTGGAGAGTTACCTATAACTGCATGTTGATTTTCAAAGAAATTTGCTCACTTAAGCCATAGGTCTCATCGGAAGACTGTTTGGAGCTCAAATATTCAGAGGAGGATATACAATTGTTTAGGGCTAAAATCATTCAAGACCTAATTGCTGCCATTAGAATACAACGTGCAATTGAAGCAATATCAAAGCTTGCATTTAAGGAAGAGGAGACTGAGTCTACTATGAAAGCACTGCACACTACAGAAGAAGTAGAGACTCAGTGTACACCTACAGCACCACAGCCTCCACTGGAAGCATCAGAAGAGTTGCCACAACCTTCGCTTCTTGCATTTAAGAAAGAGGATACTGATTGAAAGCACTACATACTACAGAAGAAGTAGAGACTGAGTGTACATCTACAGCACCACAGCCTCCATTGGAAGCATCAAAAGAGTTGCCACAGTCTCCACTAGAAGCATCACAAGAGTTGTGATGCATGTATGATGTGTTTGTATATATGCATGAGGAGCATATTCTCATGATGTTGTTTATTCCATGAATATTATGGTTGACATTTATTTGTTGCAATGTATCAATCATGATGTAGTTTTTGTTGATTATACACCAATTTGTGACTTATTACTTAAGTGGCATTTAGTCATGATATTTATATATTTATTTCATGCACACAATTTTATGATATGAATGTGTGATGATGTGATTATTTGGAAATATAACCTTTTGTGATGAGAATTTTGATATGAATATGTGATGATGTAATATTTGTAATATATTTCACTCCAAAGTATCAATTCCCAATGCTTCACTCACTTAAAGTACAGCATTCCCAATGCTCTGAAAAATTTTATTCAGTTGGACAGTCTCCACTCACTTAAAGTAGAGCATTTCCAATGCTTCTCTCACTTTATTCCAACCCTTATCCTTATCATAGCGAACACATCGTGCCTTAGTGCACTTGTATTCTTCCATCGTAGTCCTTCCACAAATACTCTCTTATTTCTTACATCCTAGTCCTTCTGATTAACTTGTATTCGTCTTTCACTTTACGTCTTCCCTCACTTTCTATCACTCTTGAAGGAGGGGCAGCTCACTGTGCATCCCTTGCTATCGCTCCCTCACTCTCCTTCTCCCACTTTCCCTCTAAGATAATGACTAGTTACTACCCGACTTCATTTACTGAACTCAAATTCTGTCTTAGATCTCTTTTGTATGGACCAATGAAGGGAAAATCATTCGAGGAGGATATGTTACACACATGGCTGCTTGATTTGAACTCAGCAGAAGAGGTGAATATCCCTAGCTTTCTTTTTCGCTTCTTTTAATCATGTACTTCTTATGCTAACGAGTTAAATTTTCATATAGGATATGGCGATGGCTAAAAGCTGTATTGAAAAAAATGGTGAAGATGAGGAAAGCCAAGAGAGAAAAGAAGAGTTGTTGAATGCTTACAAGTCGGCGGAAGATTCGAAACAAGTTGTGAGGAGAGTCTGTGAGGAGATTTGCGATGCTAGCTCTGGTTACACATGGCCTGCAAGTTTAAAGTCTGCTTGTTTTCATGAAGCCAATGCCATAGTAGGCAGTTTTGAGGACATATGCTCTCTCTAATGACTTAATAGTCAAGTGATGGAAATTTAATTCCATAGAGACTTATGTGTTTTCTAAAGTAACTGTAATAGACAAGAAATGAAACTATAGTTCCACAAAGACTTTTTAATTCTCTAATGTAAAGTTGTAATAGACAAGAGAGACAAAGATGAGATCTTCTAGGCTGAGCTAATGGAAGGTATTTTTTAACACCATATGGCTTTGAGTTATATGATCTACTTCTTGTACAAATGTGTCATGCTTTTTTTTAAATGTACTCTAGTTTTAATAACATGTCACGCCATTTTTTCTAATTTGATTTTTTAAAATCTTACTTTTTGTCTCTTTTAACAACATGAAGTCCTCTTTTTTTAATGTACTCTAGTTTTAATAACATGTCACATCATTTTTTCTAATTTGATTTTTTAAAATCTTACTTTTTGACTCAAAGTTTTGTTTTATAAGAGCCTCTTTTTTTTAAATGCTTTATCCAAAATTATCTCACAAAACGAATTTGAACAGTGCACCAGTCCAAAATTAATGAAATAGGTGTTATTTGACTAGGCAGAAAACTGTGAATCTGCAACCCACAATACCCTGTAAGCTACTACCAACAATTATATGGAAAACACCATCCATAATATAGTATTACTGCCGGTTATAATACCGGTGTGATGCCAAAATTTGATATTTTTTATTTGGCATTGGTATTGTTTTTCTCTATGTTTGATAAGATTTTGAGTGTCAAGTGATAGCCTAGTGGCTCTCACTTATTTCTATTTTCTAAGATATTATATAGGATTGAGAGGATGAGTGGAATGGATCATTGTAAATACCATGTGTATGAATGATAAATACCTTGGTATGGGGTGACAGTTATTTGTGTATGGGATATTATGGGGTTTTTAGAAAATAGGAAGAGTGAGTCACATAAAGAGGTGGGCTCATGTCCATGTGTTTCAATAATATAAGAGAGGCCACATGCCAAGTGTGTGGAAGGCATGTGGAGTCAAGAGGAATCCTTCTAGAATTCTTATATGGAATAAGGAGGATGTGGACATATGGAAAAGAGAGGGTCCCTATTGGCTCCATGTCGGGAGACTCTCAATATTTTAAGAGTCTTAAGCATCTTTTGATGGGACACATGGCAAGAGTAGCCAAAAAGGACATGGATGGTGACATACGGGCTTATGTGATTGATGGGAAAATGAATCTACAGGTAGCAATTGTAAATGGGTGAAGGAGGGTGGAAAAATCTCTATAAAAGGAGCCCTCCTCTCCCTTGTTCAATATCTCTTCCACCATTAGGCCTCATGTTTCTGTAGCTCTAGTCTCCTAAAGCCTCTTCCATGAGCCTTCTCTCCCTCTTGTAGATATTCTCTTATGTAGACTCTTGAGTCCATCTCTCTCTCTAGTTTATTCTCTCTCTATGAGTAGGCTTAGAGCTTCTGCTCCCTCTTGTACATATGAAACCTCTTCTTCTCCCTTGTGTTTGTAGTATTTTGAGTTGCATTGGAGTGGAGTC
This sequence comes from Dipteris shenzhenensis, assembly GCF_047967505.1. NCBI lineage: Eukaryota > Viridiplantae > Streptophyta > Polypodiopsida > Gleicheniales > Dipteridaceae > Dipteris > Dipteris shenzhenensis. The sequence goes on from NC_141613.1 coordinate 33,064,825, forward strand.
TCACTCTATTAACAATGAAGATCACTTTGTATTCCCTCTCTTGAGTCTCTCTTCCCCTTTCTTTCTTTTAAAGCCTTAAAAGTTCTTTCTATTTGGCGCTCATTGCACACACATGGTCCATCCATTTCTCAAGCCACCAAGGGAGTTATTACCCCTTCTAGGCAAAATCTATGAGTGGTGGATCGTTGATGAAGGTGCTTCCCTTTTCTTTCTTTTAAAGCCTTAAAAGTTCTTTCTATTTGGCGCTCATTGCACACACATAGTCCATCCATTTCTCAAGCCACCAAGGGAGTTATTACCCCTTCTAAGCAAAATCTATGAGTGGTGGATCGTTGATGAAGGTGGAGCCTTGAGGGAGCATCTTGCTCAGGCAAAATTAGCATGGGTGGAGGGAAGTTTTTATGACAGTTTGACCCCCTATTAGTGTTTTGCACATAACTTTTTGCTCGGTAGTCCGATTTTGATTTAACTTATATCAACGCGAAGCTCCCTTCAAGGCGCATGTCTCTATGTGATTAGACCTTGAATTAGATACTATAGCAAAAAGTTATGAGTCTCTGTGTTTGACAATCTGTTTTCATAACACTTTTTACCCCCTCTAGTAAACCACCCATAACTTTCTGGCTGCTTCTTTGTTTCTTACAAAATGTATATTAGTGCAAACCCATCTCAAGGCACATCTCTATATGTATTTGAATCTTTGATATCATGTCTCTACTGAAAGTTATAGGCCTCTTGTCTAATGACAGTTTGCAAAGTGTTTTGAGCTAATTGTAAAGGTATCTATGAAGGAGGTCCAATGTTTCCTCGGAACCTACCCATCCGACCCAATCAGCCCCTTCAAACTCCTTGATATATATTAGTTCATGTCATGTTGAGCTGCAAGATCTTCTTTCAACAATGTATCGCTCTTCTCTTTGGCACAAACCGGCTTGCTGAGATTATGGCCTTTGCTGATCCTTTCCTTCTCCCTATGCTTGAGTACAACATCACTTGGGATGTTACCATCTTCATTCTCATCTAAGAGAGGAAAGTATGGTGTGGTATATTGGCATAAAATCATCTTTTTAATGTCTCTTTCTCAATGATAAATATCTTTGTCACTCAGTTCAAAAGCAATAGGAAGTGAAGAGGTGCATGAAGTTTATTACCCCCAACTTCATGTCACACCAGCGGTAATAGAAATTTTTGGTATTAGTTATATTACCACCGCTAATGTACATACTACCACTGATTATATGAATACTACTGGTAGTTTTTTGATTTCCTGATGATTTTTCTCGGTAAACAATGCGATCACGTTGTTTTCATGCTACTTTAAGGAATAATTAATGAACGGTAATAACCCATAATGCAAATGTGAAAATGTGAAAATGTGAACATAATCCCAAGTGTGTGTGTGTGTGGCCTATAGGAATCCACCCTGGGAACAAGTAGTGGCTAGTATTGCTGGTGAAAATAATTCTTGAAATTCTTGATATCAAAACATGCCAAATATAATAAGGCAAAAAACCTTTAGAAATTACAACCCCTAATTTAGGGTGATGAAAGCAAGTAGGGCAATGAAGAATTAATTTCATTAGCGGCTGCATCGAGTCATACTCTAGTGTCAGGGACTGCTACCTACATCCATCCAAGAGAAGGTGATGTTATAATAAATCTACTTTTATCGAATGTGCATACTTTTCGAGCAAAAACCTACGAGCAAAAAAGTCCAAGCGATAATTTTTTATACCGACCATGCTAGTATATTTCTCAAAGGAATATACAATTCTTTCTTAATTTCTCATTTATGGAACCATATACTAGCTTATTATCATTATAACCCTCTTTTTAGAGAACATCATCTATATATGAACAATTAGTGAACACTTTAGAAGCTCCTATAAATCCCTCCCTACCATACTTCTTTTGAGGATTATGGTAATTCAATCAATTTAAAAGAGTTTCCCTTAGCTTTAGCAATCCCATATTTCAAGTATTGAGAAGCTCTCATGTAACACTGTATACCATATTCCTTGGCTGAGTAGGAACAAGATATTGAAAACTTCATATTTGAAGCCATTATAATCGGTCATAGATCAATCTCTAATACATTATTAAATATGGGAAGGCAAAAGAGGGATTTTCAAGATATTCCCAATTCTCCAAACCCAAGTACTTTTAAGGAAATGTGGTCCCTACTGAACTCCTTCCCACCATAATATGAATTAGGGAGAAGTTGTAACTCTCATATATATCTTGAAATTTCCAATTTATCTCTTTTATACCTATACAAATTATGACTTTAAGCCTACCATTGCATATATTATGAAATCTTGAACATTTTTCCTATTTACAGCTCCTCAATCCGAGCTAAGGAGCAAAAGTTATGACCCCTTCTTTGTAGGCTCTCCAAGGGTATTCCGCCGGTGGAATAGGGTTGGGGCAAGCTCTTGAAACCATATTTCTTTGGCAAAATACACTTAGAGGGTCTATTAAAAAGGTATTATATATTTTTCTTAGCTCATCCCGAGGAACTATAAAGAGGATATTTGCTCAAAATTTCATGATCCAACCAATGGTGAAAGGAAAAGAAAGGATATTTGAAAGTCATAAAACAAGTCACCACTTGGACACTATATATGTATGTTATATAAAGGTATATTATATCTATCTCTATTCATCAATATTTCATATTTACTTACATATTCCTTGAAATAAATTCGAATTTTGTGCTCCCTAAAAATGACTTGAGCATATATATTTTGACCCCTCCCACCTTTTGTCTGCTCATCGCTCGGGGGTTTCCACTCGGAAAATGGAAACCCCCCACTTTTTCCTTGGGACTACAGGTGTCATAGAGGCAGACTGCTTGTTATCAGAGTCAAGAATATGCATGATCAGACAACCAAGAGACCTATTAATAATTATAAACCTGAAATAAGCCTTAAAGAAAAGTTTTAAAGAAATTGTTTGTTCGGGAGCAGGAGGATGGGCCTCCCATAAGAGAATGACCACATTTCGATATCACAACCTTTGGGATACCATCTAAAGGAACCTATGTATAAATCAAAGTGCATATACCCGCATGCATTACATTAGAAAAGAGAAATATGATCAAAGCATCTTAGTAAATGTTTTGCTAAACATGATTACTCATTATACCTCAACATTTTATGCTTACAGATTACACTTGAACATTAAAGAGCAGTCACTAAACTATAGAGGTCATGATCCTCCCATCCCCAAGAAGCTGGCGGATTCTCATTGCTCTTATTGCAACCGCATACATGGACTCAACCACGATGGTCTAAAGCAATTTAAAGAGACTTCATGGATAAACAATAGGGCGATTTTTGTGTGGAGACCCACAATGAACATGACTGAGTTCATGCCTATTTGTTCCTTTTGCTTTGCAATTGGTTAAAACTGCAACCATGACAATGATTCAAGGGATCCGCCGAAGAGCAATTATCTATCATGATTCCACCATATTTTTTGATAAGGTGAGTATCCGACATCCAATTAGAACCCAAAAAGTGAAATACATGACACCAGAGCACCCCGGTGTTAAAACATAGCATGTGTATGATGTTGTTCATTCATAATCATATAAGAAGCACTACTCACCCATAATCTTTAATTAGCATTAAAGCTATAGTATGTCTCAAAGCACCCATTGGCACAAGTATATCATGATCAAAATTGTCTTTCAGGACCAGTGAGTCTAGTCCTATCCTCAAGAAGGAATTGGACGTTGTAGACAGAAAGGCGAGCAAGCACCCATTATCATGAAACAAACGAATGTGGATTTGAACAACAAGGCACTAGGCCTATTATGTAGAAGAATGGTAAGAACCAGCGTAATAAATCCTAACTGCTTAGTACTTATCATTATCCAGATGACATTTCCAAACCATCTACCACTCTTGACAGCCATTAGGGACTTTCACATAGCTCAACCAGGCTACCAACACTATCATTTCATCAACTACAACTATGGGTGGATGAACCATGCAACATAATCGCAATGCTTGGAACTCTGCATTGTGAGGCTCAACCATCGGAGGCCTGGGATAATCATAGTCCTAGATTTTTCATGGGGACGAACTACCAAGGGATGTATGTAAACTTATCGGATGAATCAAACCAACGATCCAAGCATATAGAATGATCATCAAAAGAGACAAGAAAGAGCTGGTGGGCTAGTAGAATGCCTAGTTAGATGGGCCGATACATGGCTTTCTTGGAAGCCTATTGAGAATGTCACCATTTAGGCACAAAAATTCAATCACTTGTTGAACGTCACCAATGAGCTTCATATTGCACTTTGAAAGACATGATGAGGCAGGAAATATATGCTCAAGGAGCTACAAAAGATAGTTTCTTGCTTTCCAAATTTAAAGGAGACAGAAAGAGGAGCTTGTTACTAGAGTACCGAATTGTTAGCAAGAGGGTGACATAGAAGGGATTGATGAGAAGGAGAGCCGAAGGAGAACTCTAGGAGGTGGCCATGCTTGAGACATCCATGTAGTAACCCATATATTGAATAGTATAGAGTCCAAAGCAAATAACAAAACGTAGTATACAAAGGTGTTACATGAAAACTCATTAGAGTGTACAGCCGACTTGCAGCCAAGAATGCACTAGATGGGTTTGATAGCACATGTATACTTGAAAAGTGTAAGAGTCAGGGAGGTTGAAGCACCAAAAAGCAAGCGAAGACTTGATGGAGTCAAGGTAGGGATCCTTGTTCAACCACGACACTTGGGAACCCCAACACCAACCCTCTCACAAAATGCCAAACAGGGTAGTCCACTGCTTTGGCATTAATGTCAACCATAATCCCACGTCCTAGTCACATGCATATCTTAATAAAGCAATCTTATCCTTCCCATTAATTTAACCGTTTCAAACCAAGTGTTGCATGTGGAAACCACTATAGCATAAATTAACGTTGAAATTTGTTTGTTTAAAACATTATCATATAGTAAAGCTAAAATTATAAGGTTAATGGCATTATTAGAAGCTATAACACAAAAGAAGTTCTCTTTTCTTTAAAAAATTTAATAAAAAGATGATGAAATTTTAATAGAGAGAACAAAGAACATTAATTGCAATAGCCAAGCGTTCTTCAAAAAGTACAAACATCTTATGACGTATAACTAGTAGACATCTACAATATGCCATTGAATTGCCATACAAGTAAATATCACCATCAAACAAAATCCCAAGTACATGAAATGTCCGTGCAATTATCACATTGCTTGCATTGATGGTACACAAAAACATCAGATGTAATGTCTCAATACATCATTCATCCAACAAAGTAATGGTACCCTACAAAATTAATTAGACCCCAAGTCATGAGTGTAAGATCAAGGGATCAATTCACACATTAGATCAAAGGGGAAGGTGGTAAGTGTGTGGATTGTAGCTGCAAGTGAGTGTGCAAAACATGGTGTACATACAAGAGTGTGTGTGTGTGTTTGTATGTGTATAGTCATTTGTAGAAAAGTACGTGTGTGTGTGTGTGTTTGTGTGTATATGTCTGTGTGCCTGAATGTGTGTGCATGTGTTTGTGTGAGTGTGAAGTATGAGTGTGTGAGTTAGAATGGCTATGGGAGAGCAAATAGTATGTGTGTGTGTGTGTGTGAGAGAGAGAGAGAGGTTCAATGGACCAGAGGCAAAGTACCAAATCATTGGCAATTTCACAGAGAGCTCAATGAAGGAAGAAGTAGGATTCAATACGCATAGGGTTCCACCAAGAAGGAAGAAAGGGACGTAGAAACTTAAATCGATACGCACGGGGTTCCACCAAGTGAGCATATCGTGGCAAACTGGAGTTTGTCAAGGAGGTGATGGCTTCATCTCCGTTCTTGAAAAGCTGTGCAGTCGACAATTGTATGAAATGCACGTAACAAAGAAAGAGAAAAGGCAACCATGTGCAACTACAAAAAAGAGACTACAAAGGATTTGGATGATCCAGGAGAGAAGAAGTAGGAAGAAAAGTGATCATCAATCATAGGGATAAGGCATCTACCTTAGGACAAGCCTGTTTGAGCCAAGGTCAAAGCTATCAGCGCAAGCTAATCAAGAAATCGCATGCCATTATGTGAGCTTTGAGTGATAACTAGTGCTATAATGAAAGAGCATGTAACCAGTACATAGTCGCATGGCATTGTACCGAGAGACCTAGAGTAGCAAGAAGAGAACTAAAAGTAGAGGTGGTTGATAGTAAGAGAAGCTCCCAAAGCCAGAGAAGCTCATAAATGCCTTGTGTGGATGACCACAATACATAGCAAGGTGTGAACTTCTGAAATACATGATAGCTACATAGATAAAAGGTTGGCGAGGAAGTTGCCACCCAAGTAGCTATGAGAGGTCTAAACGTTAACTAGGAAGGTAAGCAAAGATGCTGGCTAGAGTACTTGAGGGGTAGAGGAAGCCATGGCAATCTTGATGAGCAGAGACAACATTGAAGAAGGCAGCAAACAAAGTTAGCTCTTGCAAGGGTATGGGAAGCATAAGCAGACCATGCAAGGGGCCAACTCATTACAAAGAAAGATGCCCTGTTGCAACGTGGGCGGTGGCTTGAGTGAGGTGAGTAGTTTCAAGTAGTTAGGATATTTGCGTTTAGTTTTAGTGAGTTTAATATAAATTAAGTAAAATAAGCGGTTTTGTGTGTATGAAGAGGGGTTAGAGTATAAAATAGGAACCAGAGGGGTGGTAAATCTATTAGAAAGTACTATTTAAAGACCCTATGTTTAGGGTTAAAATATCTAGAGGGCCAAATGAAATTAAAAGCAAGGGGGTGGGGGAAGTAAAACGTATATAATACAGAGGTAATATCCACTTTTAAAAGAGGTTTAGAGGGTGGTATGAGTGCATGGGGGTATTACTTAAAACATCACAAGAAGATTAAAACACCGTACACTAATTAGAGGCGTGTAAAATTTTAAATGCAAGTCATAGAGGTCAAATACACCATGTTCAAATTAAAAAAAAGGGGGGGATAAAAGACAAGAAATTAAATTGCCAAGGTGGACACATGAGCCAACATCAAAAAATTACGAAAGGTAACTACATAAGGCATGATATATTTGAAGTCCATGATGTAGCTAAAGCCGACGCGGTTGTGTCGTTGGGGTAGGGTAGGAATCTTCATCAAATCAATGTGTGTGTGTGTGTATAATTGGGAAAAGGGACCCCGAGGGGGGGGGAGCAATAGCTTTACTTGGAAAAAATGTAATTAATCTAAGGCATTGGATTAAAAACATTTATAAATAGGGTTAAGGCCAGGGAATACCCTTATTCAAATTAGATTTAAAAAGGGGGGACATTATTAGAAAAAGAAAAATGTTAACAATTATTAGTAAATAAATTAGAAAAAGGAAAGATTAAAAAGAGGGGGGGTTAAATCACATATAATTATTCACTTAATTGTGGGACTATTCTCATAGCATAGAATAGAGTGAGTGTAAAAAGTATAGGAAAAAATAAATAAAAATGTAGAAAATGTAGCACTATGTGTGTGTGTGTGTGTATGTTGGGGGGGTTTTGTTAAATGAAGTTTAGATAGAAGTGTGTGTGTGTGTGTGAAAATGAGAAAAATTATTAAGCTAAATTAGTGTGTGTGTGTGTGTGTGTGTGTGCGAGTGCACGCGCATGCGTGTGAGGCCAGTCCTTCAATAGGTAGTGATTCTGCAAAAATGATATCCCAAATAATCTTGCAATTCTTGACATTAAATTGGCGTAAAGCATGAAATATCTTTACTTGTAATGATGAAAGCAAGTAGAGAATTGAAAGTATTGATCTCATCGGTAGCTACAATGAAGCAAATTCTAATGCTGGGGACTATTACCTGCATCCATCCAAGAGAAGGTGATGTAATAATGAACATAACTTTTAACTTGGGGCTACAAGTGTCATAGACCCTGATTGCATGTTTTGTCAGTCACTAACACACAGCATAGTCAAGCGAGAGACCTAGCCATACCATAAACTTGAAAATAAACTTTTGGCTAAAGACCAAAAGGAGGAAAGTCGGACCTGTGATTTGAGGACTTCATTATACTTTGATATCGCCTCATTTGAGATACCATCATTTAGGGAAAAGAGAAGGTGAAGGCACCTACACGTATGTCAATCAGTATGCAAGAAAAAACATGTCTAGCATTAGAAAAGAGAAAGAGAACCAAAGTATTTTAGCTAAGTTCCTTTTTTTTTGCGATGACGAGATAGGTATAGAGAGGACCTTTATTTTGGACTTGAGATTGTGTACGTCCCAAAGATTTGGAAATTGCATAGACATTACTGGATGTGATTTAGAATCTTCACTATGTAGGTGCTTGTTATTGTGTATGTTCCGTTGCATTAACCCAGTATGATTGCAATTACATGTTTCTTAATCAAGAATAAGCTGCCAAGCTCATACGTAGAAAAATTGAATTGAACTAACTTCTCATATATTATAATGAGTTATAATGAGTTACAGCCATGGAAAAGGGAATAATAAATTTTTTCCTAGTCATGATGATGAATATGAGTTGTTGTGGCTAGATTATTCATCAATGTATATGAGTTGTTGGCTAGATTATTCATCTAGTATATATGGATGAAACTGCTAAGCTTAGGAATGAAAAGAAGGTAGGGAAGATACACATAGTGAATGTGTGTTCGAGGGGTTTCAAGAGAGAGACATAGAGGTTGCACTATGTTTTAGTCTCCAGTTAAAACCTTAAAAAGTAACCACTCTTCAATTGAGGTATACATCCAACTAATCATGGACAGCTTAAAGACCCCTCCTCTTAGACTTTTGAGCCATTGCAAGATTGATTCAAAGAAAAAGGACCCCATACAAGGAGAGAGCTTGCGAATAGTTACCCTCGATGGGTGATTTATGTGAGGCAAGTTACCCATGTGACGGGTGATTAGCGTGATGATTCCAAGTAGTTTGTGAGGAAATTGCTACGAAGTAATCCGCGGCCATACCATAATATATCAGAACATAGATCCTTGTGATAATAACTTCGAATATGAGACACATCCCAATTACAGTTGTCTTCAAAAGCAAGTTCAATAAAGACTAGAGCATCCATCTACGCTATGTAAGAGGAGCAGTTACTAGGTAAGAAAGGGGTTGGAATGATCACTTGTAAGAGGACACACACAACTTTAGGGACTACGAACCCTTCAACCATGAACCAAGTCCTATCAATATCCAAGCAAAAATTTAGTTGCCTTGATAGATTATAACCGAGGCATGTGAATAGTCCCACTTGGTTGGCATGGGAGGTGCCATCGATCATGGAGGACTCCTTACTTAGGTTCAATGGCAAAGCTTCCAAGGAAGCTATTGCAACTTTGTTCGTTGGCATAGTACCCAAGGAGAGGTTGGGGGAAGAAGAAAGAGGAGGATGCAAGACGGGGTTGAGGACACGACTTCTTGGGCAAAAGGAGGAGGTAGGGAGCAAGGAGAGATTGCAAGGCCGGGAGGGGGGGGGAAGAGAGGAAGGTAAGGTTGCGAGAGTGGAGATAAGGAGAGTCAAGTAAACTGTGAGCCTATAGGGAAGAGGGTGGGGAGAAAAGGAGGAGGCAAAGTCACCTTATGATATAGGAGAAAGGTTAGAGAGAGAAGGAATGAAAGAGGAGGGAGAACAAAGGGCCATGCGGGGGGGAGAAAAAAAAGTGAGCCATATGAGCGACCAAGAACCTACGTGGTGCGGAACCATAGGCTATGGGGAGGTACTAAGAGGGAAGGTTTCAACCCTCCTTTCTTGACAAGAAGTCCATAGGTTTTTGGAGCTATGTTGCTAACCTCAATTAATGTAGTGGTATCCAAGGGGAAATACAGCACGTTTTTCTCTAATTTTTTGGCATATAGCACCATGCCTACATCCCTATTGCTACAAAGTGGGGGAGTTTTTGGAGGGGTATTTCTCCTTCCCAAATAGAGCCAATAGCTTAGGGTAGTCTTTCCAGACTTTGCATCTTTCAGGCCTAGTGTGCTTCAACTCCTTCTAAGTAGAACTAAACAAATGGTGTTCTTGCATTCAAAGACTTTCAACATCCATTTCCCATGAATCTTGCAACTGACATTTCCACCAAACCAAGGCCACCCTCATTCTTTGTTAAAATGCAAATCTCCCATTTCACCTTGGGAATTTTTTTGCATCTTTCATCTCCCCCCCATAGCAAAGTCCTGAAAAGAGATATTACTTTTCTAAGGCCAACCTTGGATCAATCCTAGCAAGATAAACAAAGTGATTCCTATGTGCTAGAGAAGGTTGTAGACCTTCCCACTGTTGACGTTTCTTTTCTATCTTTTGAAACACCCACTCCCACATGTCTTTCATTGATAAGTGAAACCCCATGGGCCCAGCAATCTGAAAGGGACACCTTCAGCTATCTCCTTACATCCAGCATCTTTAAGCACTGGACTTTTGGTTCCATGCACCCCTATTTTTTAATGGCTAATTTGAGGTCCAAATGTTTGACAACTTGTTTCCAAGCATTCAAAGACACTACACTAGTACTAATTGCATGATTTCATGACTGGTATTAAGCATTGTCAACCCGGTGTCCAGTTTGAGATGTTCTCCTTCGGACCTCCTTTAGGAAAGAGTTTTATCATACCAATATTTATATCGCCACCAAAAAACACATTTTTCACTGATTCTTCCAAAGATCTACAAGTTCAGAACCCACTGTTTCCCAACATTGTTAGTAAAACTCAATTGGTATCCCATCCTCTCCTTGGGACTTCCTTTTGGCCATTTAATCGACTGCCTCTTTGAATTCATCACATGAAAGTGGTCTGTCCTGAAAATCAATGTCAAAGGGATCTACTAGCTTTGGTCTTACTTTGCTGCATTTGGCTCTGGTCCTCAACTTGGCTGTGTCCAAACTTTCTTGAGTGCCTAGAATCCTGCTAAAATGGTTGAAAACCTCAGTAAGAATTTCCCATCTGTGAGGCCACTATATTTGGCCAAACTAATTGTTCGAAATCTTCCTGGGTTGATTTTTTCCTTGAAGACCTAAACATATCTTCATTTGCTTTATCACTCTTTCCTGCAATTCATTCATTTGCTTCTGGTTTCTTTTGCAATTGCTTTAAGGTGCTCTCCTCTGTGTGTGTGTGTGTGATGGCGTTCTGCTCATCGTCCGCTTTATTCAGCTCATCATATGCCCTAGCTGTTGCTTTGTCCAGATCTCCTTTCACTCAGTTTCGTTTTCGCCAGCCTTCCATAAGCTTGTCTGAGCCTCTCAATGATCATGCACGTGGTCAGTTTGATGCAGCTGCTCAAATCCTCCGAATGAAACATCACGGCAACATGCTGCTGCATTTGCTTCTATTGCAACAGCTGGGCCTAATATTGTTTTTGCCTTTGCTACACCAGGCCACGTAAACAGCAACATCCTCTCTGCACCAGCATACAGATGCTTTTGAGGTGCAGTTTCTCTGCCTCCGTGTAGAGAGAAGAGGAATGCCATGAAGAGATAGAGCTAAGTGTTCTACACAATCATTTGTTCAAGCCTTTACAAGCTAATGGTGACTTTCCTAAGGCGAGTCCCTTTTTTCACTTCGCATCTCTGCTGCATCTTCTCGCATGAAACAAAAGGTTGGATTCGACAGGCTGAGCCATGAGAAGACTGTTAAACAAGATTCTTTTAGCTTCCCCTCTTCATCGCTGCAGCTTGCACTCTCCAAGCTTTGTGTCCTGATTCGGTACAACAATTTCCCTATTCTACATCGCTATGCCGTGATTTACGACGGGATTCTGTTCTTCAGCATGTGAGGGAGTCCCAGCAGTTCGGCTTATGCACCTATTTTATGGGCTGAATTTTCACTTAACTTCAGCTTCATGCTTGGGCTACGGAAGTCTCTGGTGCCATCTATTTTGGGTTTTATTTTCCTCAATAAAGGCTTCTATTATGCTCGTGTGCATCACGTGATATCATTTTTACACTTTGGTCAGTACAAGCGGTGCTTGGGGCCACGGACTTTTTACTCATGTTATGCCGTGGCCGTTTCAACCCAGCTAAAGAATATATGACCTATCACCCGAGTCTCTTCTGGTCCATTCCCCATATTCACACTCTTGCAGCTCTGCTTGGACGGGTTCTTCATGTTTTCCAGAAAACTTTTTTTAGTTTAAGAAGAGATGTTAGACTGTGTATTCTTTGGGATATGCAAGTGCCCATCCCTGCTTGTCTGGATGTCGGGTAGACATGTCTTCTCCTTATCGTATTCTCTTGAGGTTTCATCTTTTCCCAATGCATGTTATAAATGTTGAAAGCTTGGACATTTTGCTCAACAGTGCTCTCTACAAGGAAATCACTCTGCCTCCTTCTCCACTGTAAACTGCAATAACTCCCGTAGGTTTGGGGGAGAAATCACATTTCTAAGTTACTAAGCAATGGAAGAAGCTAGATGCAGCCTATCTCTGAGAAAAGTCCCTTCCACTTGCTTTTAATCCTTCTCAAGTCATAAGCTTCCACACTGCTTGTGATATGGTCAAGCAGGGATCCCCCTCTGTTCAACCAGGTGTGCTTTCCCCTATCATGGATTCTCCTACTGTCCCTGTACCATAACAGGCTTTCAAGGATGACACTTGCTGTGAGGAGGCTGCAGGCTCAGATACAGCTCCTCCACGTGTTATTGCTCCTCCAAATACTGTTGTTCCTACTGATTGTGATGCTACCGATAGCTCTGTCCATTGATGCACTTGAGGATATGGTCACAGATGTTCAGTAGCCGCAGGATATGCCTTTAAATGCTCAGAAGTTGAACTCGGATGCCCCGGCGTCTTATGTTCACAGAAACTATCAGGCCAAGAAGCAGCTTCTGATACTTCTTTTGATTTAGCACTCTTTCACCCCAGAGGAAGTCCGCATTTGATCTGCTGCTTCAAAATTCAGAATACCAGCTATATCAGTGGTTTGCATCTCTGACAGAAAGCAGGTTGCTGCTATATCAACGAAGACAGGAGTGGTTTCCATCTCTGACATAAAGTAGGTTGCTGCTATATCAGTGCTTTTGCATCTGACATTACAAACCAGGAGATCTTTCAAACAGGTAAGACCTTGGGTGTAGATATTAATGCACACACGATAACTGCTTCTCATAGTGCCACCAACGCTGCCCAAACTTCTTCCATGCTTACTTTTTCATTCTCATTGCCTTGACCTTCTTCTCTTCCTCCTGCATGTGAGAGTCTGCATAAATGTTAGACATCAGTACATAAGATGCAGCAGCCTTGTCATCCAATTGCACTGCATGTTCAAAAGCCAGTCTTCCAAGCTCCACATTCCGCCACTTTTGACAAGCACCCAACACCGTATGCCACAACACAAGATTAGGATGGAAAGGTATCTTCTTAACCATTGTTACTGCCTCGTCTAATTGACCTGCACGGCCAAGGACATCAACCATGCTGATGTGGTGCTCGATAGTTGGAGTGATGCCATAGTCTTTATTCATAGCCTCAAAATACTTCTGGCCCTTATCCACTATACCCGTGTGACTGCATGCAGTAAGAACAATGGAAAATGTGACCTCGTCTGCCTTTATCCCTGCTCCTCTGATTCTCTCAAGCATATGAAAAACAATTTCACTTTCTCCTTGCTGGGCATATCCTGCAATTAGTGCATTCCACGATACCAAGTCTCGAAATGGCAGCTTGTCAAACACTTCCTGTGCTTCTGCAAGTGAGCCACATTTGGCATACATATCCACCAAGGTGTTGCCAACAAAAAGATCTCTTTCCAGCCCCTTCCTTAAAATATCCAAGTATATTTCTCGACCCTTGTCTATGGCTCCTATGCTACCACATGCTCTCATACAGCAAACGAATGTGACAGAATCTGGAGAGAGACCCTCCAGTTGCAAATGCACAAAAGACTCGAGTGCATGTTCACCAAGCCCTTGCTCAGCATATCCTGCGATCATTGCAGTCCAAGCAAACTCATTTCGAACTGGCAGCTTGTCAAACACTTCCTGTGCTTCAGCAAGCAAGCCACATTTGGCATACATATCCACCAGGGTGCTGCCAGCAGCAAGATCTCTTTCCAGCCCCATTCTGGCTATCTCGGCATGTATTTCTCTGCCCTTGTCTATGGCACCTATGCTCCCACAAGCTTTCAAGCTGCAAACAAATGTGACGGCATCTGGAGAGAGACCCTCTGCTTGCATCTGTTTGAAACAGTTAAGCGCTTCCTCGCCAAGCCCATGTGCAGCATATCCTGTGATCAGTGCAGTCCAGGAGACCTCGTTTCGAACTGGCAGCTTGTCGAACACTTCCCGTGCTTCTACAAGCGAGCCACATTTAGCATACATATCCACCAAGTTGCTGCCAACAACAACATCTCTTTCCAGCCCCATTCTGGCTATCTCAGCATATATATCTTGGCCCCTGTCTATGGCTCCTATGCTGCCACAACCTTTCAAGCTGCAAACAAATGTGGCCGCATTTGGAGACAGACCCTCCTGTTGCATCTGTTTGACAGAGTTCAATGCTTCCTCACCAAGGCCCTGCTCGGCATATGCTGCAACTAGTACATTCCACGAGACCAAGTTTCGAGCTGCCAGCTTGTCAAACACTTCCCGTGCTTCTGCAAGTGAGCCACATTTGGCATACATATCCACCAACAGGCTGCCAACAACAAGATCTCTTTCCAGCCCCTTTCTGAAAATCTGGACGTGTATTTCTCGGCCCTTTTCTAGGGCTCCTATGCTGCTACAAGCTCTCAAGCTGCAAGCAAAAGTAACAGCATCTGAAGGGACACCCTCCAGTTGCATCTGTTCGAAACAGTTCAGTGCTTCCTCACCAAGCCCCTGCTCGGCATATCCTGCAATCAATGCAGTCCACGAGAACTCATTTCGAACTGGCAGCTTGTCAAATACTTCCTGTGCTTCAGCAAGCGAGCCACATTTCGCATGCATATCCACCAAGGTGCTGCCAACAACAAGATCTCTTTCCAGCCCCTTTTTGGAGATCTCGGCATGTATTTCTCGGCCCTTGTCTAGAGCTCCAATGCTGCCACAAGCTTTCAAGGTGCAAACAAATGTGACAACATCTGGAGAGAGACCCTCCAATTGCATCTGTTTGAAACAGTTCAGAGCTTCCTCACCAAGCCCATTCTCAGTATATCCTGCGATCAGTGCAGTCCACGAGACCTCACTTCGAACAGGCAGCTTGTCAGATGCTTCCTGTGCTTCTGCAAGCAAGTGACATTTCGAATACATATCCACCAGTGTGCTGCCCACAACGGTATCTCTTTCCAGCCCCCTCCTGGCCATCTCGGCATGGATTTCTCGGCCCTTGTCTGTGGCTCCTATGCTGGAACAAGCTTTCAAGCTGTAAACAAATGTGACAGCATCTGGAGAGAGACCCTCCAGTTGCATCTGTTCAAAACACTTCAGTGCTTTCTCACCAAGGCCCTGCTCAGCATATCCTGCCATTAACACATTCCATGAGACCTCATTTCGGACTGGCAGCTTGTCAAACACTTCCCATGCTTCTGCAAGTGACCCACATTTGGCATACATATCCACCAAGGTGCTGCCAACAAGAAGATCTCTTCCCAGACCCTTTCTGGAAATCTCGGAGTGTATTTCTCGGCCCTTATTTATGGCTCCTATGCTGCCACAAGCTTTCAAGCTGCAAACATATGTGACAATATCTGGATATAGACCTTCCAGCTGCATTTGTTTGAAACTGTTCAGCGCTTCTTCACCAAGCCCCTGCTCGGCGTATCCTGCAATTAGTACATTCCACAAGACCTTATTTTGAACTGGCACCTTGTCAAAGGCTTCCCGTGCTTCTGAAAGTGATCCACATTTGGCATACATATCCACCAAGGTGCTGCCAACAAAAAGATCTCTTTCCAGCCCTTTTCTGGAAATCTCAGTGTGCATTTTTCGGCCCTTGTCTATTGCTCCTATGCTGCCACAAGCTTTTAAGCTGCAAACAAATGTGACAGCATCCGGAGAGAAACCCTCCAGTTGCATCTGTTCGAAACAGTGTAGCGCTTCTTCACCACACCCATGCTCAGCATATCCTGAAATTAGCACAGTCCATGAGACCTCATTTCGAATCGGTAGCTTGTCAAACACATCTCGTGCTTCTGCAACCAAGCCACATTTGGCGTACATATCCACCAAGGTGCTGCAAACAACAAGATCTCTTTCCAACCCCTTTCTAAAAATCTCAGAGTGTATTTCTCGGCCCTTGTCTATGGCTCCTATGCTGCCACAAGCTTTCAATGTGCAAACCAAGGTGACTGTGTCAGGAGAGAGACCCTCGAGTTGCATGTGTTCGAAACAGTCCAGTGCTTCCTCACCAAGTCCCTGCTCAGCATATCCCGTGATAAGCACATTCCATGAGACCTCATTTTGAACAGGCAGCTTGTCAAATCCTTCCCGTGCTTCTGCAAGCGAACCACACTTGGCATACATATCCACCAAGGTGTTGCCAACAAAAAGATCTCTGTCCAGCCCCTTTCTGGCTATCTCGGCATGTAATTCTCGGCCTCTATCTGCATCTTTCAGCCTAGCACAAGCCTTCAGTATGGCCACGAAGGTATACTTGTTAGGGTATACAGAATCCTCTTGCATTTTCTGGCAGAGGTTGAGGGCGTGCTTTGAATCCCCACATTCAATATAGCCCCAGATGAGAGAAGTCCAAGAATACACATTCCGATCAACCAACTTGTTAAAAACCTGCTGAGCTTCACACATGCTTCCAGCTTGGACCAACATTGGGACAAGGTAGTTTCCAAGAGATCTGTGATCTTCGAGCCCTCTCTTGCACATGTAAGCATAAAGGCGCTTGGTATAAGCTATATATTTTTTTGTTCTACATTTATGCAAAATGTATGTAAGGTTCTGAACTGAAGGCAGCTGGGGCATCCGTTCTATAGACGTGAGTGCCTCCTCTAAGCTGAGCGTTTCCCAGCCACTCTTCTCACACAGCTCTGAAGATGCATTCACCTTTACTCCAGACCTGAAGCCCGCCGAGGCACAATCCTCCGGACTACTCTTCCTTCCCAGTTCTTGTGCTGGAGATGCATTCATCTTAACTGCAGACTTGAAGACCGCCTTGCCGTAATCCTCCACCAAGCCACAGTCTTGGACCTGACCAGTGGATGCTTTGGGCTTTTCCTCGGGCATGTCTTTGACCAAACCTGGATTGTACCAGCCGTTGATCCACAGTAACTCGTTGTTAATCTCATGCTTGAGATCTGGAGATCTTGGGTTTGTCTGTTGTTAGGATTCACAAGGGACTTGTCAGACTAAGCAATCTAGAGAGATTTACCTCTGCAAATCAGTCAATTCAGACTTACTTTGCTCTCTCGGTTGTCCCACCACTGGGAGGGATCCCTGAACACTTTCCCTAAGCGCTCGGTATCTGCGAAGTATGACCACAACGAAAACCAATTGCCAGAAGTGGGTCTGGTCAGAACAAAGTTCATTCCGTAAATCTCCTTTTCCGGTTTTATCAATAAATCGCCATCTCAATACGGAGAAGATTTTAAGCGCTTCCAAATTATACCAAAGGACAGCAGTACCTGAAAGTGAACATTCCGCAACCCAAGAAGTTAATTGCCGACGCAGGTGAGCTCCCAACCAATCAGAAGGTGAATGTCCGCTACTACGAAAAAACTCAGGGCCATGCAGTTGAGCGACGATGGGACTACAAAGTTTCGTTGCGTTGGAGGAAGTACAACAGGGATCTGTACAGTATAAATTCATCATTATGGCGAGGAGAACTCAAGGAAGGCTGCGAAGCAACTTCTAGCTTTGCAGATTTCTATGCGATTCATCCGATTCATCTCTTTGGCATTTCCATTTCTCTAACGAAAACTTTCCTCAACGCACAGTCCATCGTACATTAGTGAGATGGCAGCCTAGTAACGGTATGGCAGCTCTTGGATTGATTCGAGCACCCCGCCCGTTATCGAGTTGTGGGGTGGTGAGCTCAAGGCCTGGGGTCGGATGCAAGTCCGGTATGCCTGCGGCTGTCATGGTCCTCGGATGCAACTCCCGCAAGCCTGCGTCCGTCCTGGTATCTTCTCCACTCTCTCAATTTCATTTCGATAGAGGGAGTCCACAATTGCGATGGTGCAGAAAGAGTTCTCCATGCGTTGTCTGGGTGGTTTTAGTGCCTCACACAGAAAAAACCCGCACTCAAAACAAGGGTGCATGTATGCACAAAAAACAATGGCTTCCGCTTATGAAACATCAATGAAAGAAACAAGGTGGTAATCCTGCCTTTTGGAGTGTCACTTTATAATAAGTCAATAACTCCTTGAAGTAAACTATATGTGTAACTTGCAAGGAAAGGAAAAGAGAAAAAGCAAGTGAAGGTTAAGGATTATCTCTAAAGGTAGATGAGTGAAAGAGAGGAGAGAAAAGAGGTGAAAAGGTGTATGTGTGGTGGATGGGCCATTAAATTTGGAGAGCATGTTTTTTTTCATGTAGCATCCATGTAGTTGAAAAAACTCAAGGTTGCTTCAAAGCGTTTAGCCTCTACTTAACCCAATTTGTAGTTTAAGAGTAGATGGGTACCACTTTGATGTGTGAATGGTGTATTGCTTCTTAATGCGTCAGAAGAATATATTGCTTTTCAATGCGTTAGAAGAACAAAATATTTTCATTTAGCTAGTCATTATTCACATTATTGCACGCATTGATTCAATGCATGCAACAAGATGAAATTTCTTGCAGCAGCTGTGTCAAAGCAAAGTTCCTTATTGAGGCCTCCCTCAAATGCATCCACAACAAACACCCATTGCCTATCTACTTGATATGTATTGCCAACTGTTAATTTTTGGGTTTGGGATTTAGAAAAATCTCCCCTAGCTTGTTGCTATAGCAAGTTCAAGTGCCCTATGGCCTCTTAGAAAACTTATAAGAAAACCCACATGTTTAAAAGACTTGCATGGGTTAGATCTTATTGCTTGTGCTTGGAGTGGACGTGCCTTTCACTTTACCCTTAACAATGGTAGGTAGCATTTAGACCAGAGTAACAGTGAAGGCACCATCAGCAAAGCACGAACACAAGAAAAAGAAGAAGAAAATAACGTCAAAGCACTTATTGCTTGACGTGCCTTTCACTTTATCCTTAACAATGGTAGGTACCATTTAGACTAGGGTAACAATGAAGGCACCATTAGCAAAGCATGAACACAAGAAAAAGAAGAAGAAAATAACATCATATGCCATAGAGGTTTGGCCCTTTAAATGGAAAATTAAACCTACTTATCGTCACATCCCTTGCCCATTCTTGACATTCATTCATTCATTGATGGCTCCCTATATTTCACAGTCCCTAGCATGCATTTATTAATTCATTCATTGCTCACTCGCTATGGAGCACATAGCTACTACCTTAAAATGGAACTTGGACCCTACCGTTGAATGAAATTTTCTTGAAGGAAAAAAAGAATGAAAAAAATTATAAACATGAGACATGACATAGAGTTCATCAGGACCCAATCCTCCCTACAAATGTTGGTTAGTATTTTATCATTGCCTTCAAAACCTATCCTTGGTTGTAAACTAAATAATATTGTGTCATGGACTACAACCATATGAAATCTCATTCTTTGATCTTGCATCGAACTTGGCTATTTCATTTGTTGATTCTGAAGGTTACCTCGCATCGAGAACATGCATCAAAAGAGAGGAATATTGTAAGAATTCATGTTGAAGAAACATTGAGAATATTAGAGTTCAGTCTTGTGAATAGATAGGACACTAGCATATTACCTAAATATCAATAGTCATATTCATGTTGCAATTTGAGAAATCAATATCTTGCAAGAACAGTTACATAGGTTTCTTTGACTTTTTACATGCATGAAAAAATAAATTCAAAATAGAAGGTAAAAGCCCACTATTTGTAAGTTTGCAAGATAAATTTTCTAGTTTTGAGGCAACAGATCCTTTTGGCACAATAGCTTTTTTTGGCAATATATAGTTTTGGGAAATAACATTTTTTACAAAATAAGTTTTTTGGTAGAATAGCTTATTTGGTAGAACACCCCTTTCTTTATATAAAACAGCTTTTTTTCTTTTATTTATTTTTAATCCAATATTCTTTTCACCGACAGGCATAAAGCCCGTTAGGCAAGCAAAAGCCCTTTTCTACGGAATAGCATTTTTGGCAGTATACAATTTTGCAAAATAGCTTTTTGACAACATAACTTTTTGGCCAATTGGCAAAACATCTTTTTTGGTAATTGGCAGAACAAAGCAAGAGCAAGGACTTGTAGTAACCTTCAACATTTAGAAGCACCACTTGCAGAACAACATTGCATGTAAATAAATCCCAAGCAAACTGTTTACAGGATTTGATGTTGCAAAAAGATGTGTTGGGAGGATGATGTCAACCAAAACAAGGAAAGATCTATAGTGTTTTGAAAAAACAAAAATGAATGATGATCCATGTGCGTAACCAATGATCAACCACCATAGCTTTCACCGGTGATGAAATCTCTCCCCTTGTACTCTGGGAGAGCACCTGAGAGATGCCCACTAGAACGTATTGAGGCATAAGCCAAAAGATGGACATGTTGCCACCACCACCACCTCCTCCTTCATGTTCGTGAAGATGACGAAGGCGATTACTCTTCACAAGTGTAGTCACCACCATCGCCATCGCCAGCCCCAACCCCATCCTCTTGAGCCTCGTCCCTCTCCACCACCTTGCCACCACCCCCCCATACAGCCCTGCACATATCATGTTGCTCGCAAAATTGAACATTAAATCGACGCTCCTGGAAACCCCCCCCTCGCCTCCCCTTGCTCCATAAATAGCCTATTTAGTTGTGCCACAGTCACATTGTAGCATACTCCTATCAGCCATATTGGGGCTATTTTTGCTATGCACTTCACTTCCTCCACCTACATCATCGTGCATAGTCGCCATCGATTTTCTCCTGCTGACGCCAAGTCAGAGCTACTGATCGTTGCAACCTGAGCAACCCATAACAGAAGTAGCAACTACTTTTAAAGCTTCTAGAAAGCTGCAAGGTGAGCTGTGGGGGTTAAAGGCTACTGTGCCTTTAGGCCTGGTTATGTACAATACTCAAACACACACACACACACACACACACACATACATGGATGACATAGAAGATTAGGGAAGATTAGGGTGTTCTGCATCTACCAAAGCTTCTGTGCCTCTCTTCTAGCTCTCCCTCTCCCTCACCTTCTTTCGTTCCGCTTCTGTTGAGAGCACTCTCAACTAGTATCAGAGCCTGAGTGGTCTATTTGATGCTTGTGGGTGGTCTAGCTGAGCCCGTGTGTATGCCTAGAGCTTGGAGCCTGGAGTCTGCTGCAGCTCTATGGAAGGATGGAGCATTGGGTGCTTGCTTGATCTGCCTAGGTGGTATTGGAACCTTGTAGAAGCTTTCAAGTGGTTTTTTGAAAGTCTTTGAGTGTTTTTTTGCAAGCCTGCAGATAGTTTTTGAGCAAAAAGACGTTTTTTGACGATTCCCCTATTCATTTTGTTGAGACTGAGAGTTTGGAATGACTTGTAGAGGCAACTATTGCTTGCTTTTAGTGTCCATTGCACTTTGGGAGTTTGAAAACCCCTTTATTCTTGAATTTGGGATCATTTCGTTGGATTTCTGACTCATTGTCTCTGGTTCTCTGCTTTAACATTTTTATGATACTATGTTGGAACTCAAGTTTGAAGCAACCATTTGTAGAATTGTCAGTTCTGGTGAACTTAGGAGGTCCTAAAACTTCTATGTTGCTCATCATTTGCACTCCGGTGGTGTTTATAAACAGATTGGTTTGCTAAAACTTTTTTGGGTCCGTTTGTTAGTGGACACGGTCCGTTTGTTAGTAGACACGGTGATTGGGACTACTCATTCCAAAACCATTTGTTCCATTGCATTTTGGAGGCCTAAAAACCCCTACCTGTCAGTTCTTACACGATCCGGTGGAGATTTGGAGAAGCTCTGTCTCTCTGAGATGTTGAATCATCTCCTTTTTCTCAGTGTTAGAAATTCATTCAAAGGTTCAATTTCAAGTCAATTGCAAGGGTTGATTGGCTTTTACTCCCTCATTGGGTAAGATTTTGGAGTTGCAGCACAAAGGAGAAATGTGCAAATTGCATCATGAGTCCAGATATGCAATAACATTCATGTTTTTTAAGGTATCTTAGATTTTCTTTATAATACCGATTGAGGCTATGTTTTTGGGCGTACTCTATGCAAATCACTCTTGTTGTAGTTTGAGTTGTGTGCACTCATTCATGGTGTGCATTGGGTTGTAGTGGATGCTTTATAGGCCATTTGGATGCATTGTGATCCTTGTTGGATACATTAATAGGCCCAAATTGCCTTGTGGGATGCTTTATTGATGGACGGTTAGCACACAGATGCTATTTTATACTGAGGGATGGCTTTGACACATTATAGTTGATGCATTGATTGTGCTATGCTTTCTTGGATGAGACATCGATGATGCTTATGCCCATGGATGGTGTTTATGCTTGAGGCATTTGGCTCTTATTGGCATTAGGTTTGCCATTGTTTTGTCATTGCAAGTTGGCATTTCCTTTTGGGCCACATTTGCTCATATGGATGCATTGTATATGCACATGAGTTAGATACATTTTGATGCTTTGAGCCTTTGAGGTTTGGTGATATTACCTTCCATTTTGGCATACACATTTGGGTGCACGTGTTATTTGGTGTGATTCTTTCTTGTAGGCACTAGCATTTGGTATTTTGCTTTAATTGCATCATGGCATCCTCTTTCATGTATGAAAAGATGTTTTTCAGCATTAAAAATTTGATGGGACAAACTTTTCTTTGTGGAAAGAACAGATGAGGGACGTGCTTATTCAAAAGAAGCAGATTAAAACATTGGAAGGGATTGCAGCAGCTAAGCCTATAGCTATGCCTGAGGATGATTAGAATGAGCTGGATGCATTAGCAAAGTCTACTGTTAGACTTCATCTTGTAGAGTTAGTTTCTTACATAGTAATAAATAAGTAGACTACATGATATTTATGGAAAAAATTAAGTGCCACTGCCACTTATGAGGAGGAAACTGTCTCTAATACAGTTTACATCATGAAGAGGTTGTTTGAGCTGCAGATGAAGGAAGTGTAAAAGTGCAGATTGTGCTCTCCTAGTGCTACGTGGAATTAGCAAAAGATCAAGGGGGATCAAACCATAGAAGAAACTCCATGAGAGACATAGGGTAGGCAATACTCAATCTATTCCAAATGTGTGTACTCAACAATACATGATAGGCTTCTTATATAGAGAGAGCCTTTAGAATAGTCAAACCATGTGGGATCCTCTCATCCACATCTCTCCTTGTGGATATCCTCAATCCACATCTCCACATCATGTAGTCCACATCCTAGGGTGGCTATGTTAATACATTCCTATACCATACCTTAGCCTTTAATTTATATGCTCATGGCACCACAACTCTCAACATCTCCCCTTGGTGCCATAATCCTTTGGCTACTACAAGGTGGTCATATGTGAGTTACATTCCATCACCTCCTCTTAGTGCATACATTACTACTTAAGGTGGTCAAGTGTGGGTATTACAAGATCAAATCCTCCCCTGGGTGCTTACATGGCTACTGGCACTGCTCACCATGAATTCTCCTCCAATTGATCATGAGTTCTCCTCCAATTGGGGAGCTAGGGTGAGTAAGATAACCTCCCCCGTTGGCTCTATAAGCACAATGGAAGATACCCCTTCAAGTCTAAAACTCTCTGCATCCAAAAGCCTGACTAAGGCCAAAAGGACCACTACTCTCATGGAAATAAAGGAGAGGACTGAAGAAAAAGAGGACCTATGGCAGGTACCAGTCCATTACAAGGCCTACATGATTGAGGATCGCAAGACCTTATACCAACAGGCCAAAAGGTCTCAAGAAGACGGTCATTAGGCAAGGGTGAATACTATGGGTCATTGATTGGTGATGCAACTAGGAAACTGTGGACTTATGCTATAGCTCAAAAGAGCAATGTGTTCTAGGTATTTCAGAAATGGTTGGCTTTGCTTGAAAATTAGTAAGGTAGAATGCTTAAATGCCTACGGATTGACAATGGTGGAGAGTATCTCACTCATGACTTTCAGCATTTCTATGATACACGTGGGATCAAAAGGGAGCTTATGTACCCTTGTACTCAGAGCAAAATCTAGTTGCAAAAAAGTTGAACCGCACCATTAAGGAAAGGTTGCAATGTATACTTTCCAATGCAAGTCTTTCTAGTGGTTCTTGGGCTGAAGCAATGAAGACTGCAGTGCATGTTATCAATAGATCACCTAGAAAGAGTTTGGATGGTGGTATTCCTGAAGAGGCATGGAGTGGCAAGAAGCCCTCTTACTCTCATTTGCGTATATTTGGGGGTGAGGCATATGCACATGTGCCAAAAGACCTTCGGAGGAAGCTAGATCCTAAGTCTAGGAAATGCATCGTTCTGCGCTATTGTCTTTAGGATCCAAAATAAAAGAAGATCATATGAAGCCATGATGGGTCTTCAATGAGAAGATGATGCATAAGACACCCATGAGGGATGTGGAAATGAGGAGAATCACTTTCCAAGATGTGAATCCACCTACAGATGTTGATAGACAACAAGCTGTCCATGCATCGAATGTGCAGGAAATGGTGCCACCAGGTACTCCCATCATAGGTACACAATCAAGGGCAGATGATGGATCATCTATTGGTGGAAATGATGATCTAAATGTGGTTGATATGTAGGTGGGACAACAAGTTGAAATGCCCTTGAGAAGATCAACTAGAATGTGTAGACGGCCTGATAGATTTGTACTAGGGATAGACTTTGTGATGCTTGATTGCAAGGAGCCTTCTTACTATAGGGAGGCTATGATGTGCGAGGATCAGTGCAAGTGGGAGCATGCTATGCAATAAGAGACGAGTTCACTCATGAAGAATAAGACTTGGGACTTGGTTTCTTTGCCACATGGAAAGAAATCATTGCCATGTAAATGGGCCTACAAGATGAAGGTCGCAGGTGATGATGTGTCTAAGGCCCATTTGGTTTTGCTAAAGGGTTCAAGCAAGAGAAGGGTGTGGATGTTGATGAGATCCTCTCTCCCATTGTGAAGATGACCACACTTAGATCTGTACTTGGACTTGTGGCAGCTTATGCAAATGGATGTCAAGACAACTTTCTTGCATGGGGATTTGCATGAGGAAATTTACATGGTACAGTTGGAAGGCTTTGAAGAAAGGGCAAATTGGTTTGCAAGCTGAGAAAGAGTCTCTATGGCCTTAAGCAAGCACCTAGAGAATGGTATCATAAGTTTGATGCTTTCATTTGGTCCGAGGGTTTTAGAAGAAGTGAGATTGATTACTACCTCTATACTAAAAGGGCTAATGATAATAGCCTGATACTCCTTGCACTTTATGTGGATGATATGGTATTGGCTAGCAAGAACACTTATGAGTTGGATGCATTGAAGGACATGATAGCTATTAGACTAGACATTGCATTTGCAGCATAAAATTGCATAGGCATTCCCAAAAAGCATCCTAACCATGTTCACAAAACCATCTCCAAACCCCAATCTGTTTAGTTCCCGCATAATGAAGTGGAGTTGAGAAATAAAAAATTTCTTTAGGTTTAGTTGCCCACCCCTCGAGTCCAACTTTTGGAATACTTGCTCCAGAGCTTTGCACAATGCTTTGCATATAATCCTGTTATAAGCTTTATCTAAGTCAAACCAAAACAACATGCACTTCTGACTAGAATCACAGGCATAATCTCACCCTGCTAACACATTAAAAATGTTCTAAAAAATCATTCTCCCTTTGATAAATCCAAACTTCTCCTTACTCACCAAAGACATGCAGATATCGCCAATTCTCAAAGACAATGCTTTTGCCAATAGTTTGTATGACGTATTCAACATTATGATAGGTCTCTTATCATTCACCTCAGACTGCTATGTCTTTTAGAAAATAGTTTGACTAAACCTGCATTTACATCCACTGATAAGAGCCTTTCTTGCAGGCAGCATTAGCCATCAATGCCAAATCCCCCTTCAAAAGGTCCCAAAACTCCATATAAAACTCTTTTGTGAAACCATCAGGCCCCAAAGATTTTCATTCTCCATACTTTCGAAGGCCACATTTAGCTCCTTAATTGAGAATGGACGATCTAAGCCTTTTCTTTAAACATCGGAGACTCTATTCATCACTATGTCCAAAACCCTATCCACTTCTCACAACCAAGCCTCATCCTCTATGCCATGGGCATACCCACAATAGCATACAGTTCTTTTTTTAAAGTTTTAACAATTTTTCAAAAGCCAACATTAGGGGAGAAATGGGGTCTTAAAAGGGCCTCGAATTATTGTTTGCTAATTCTAAGGGATTAGAGAGGGATTTGAGATAGAGACTACTCCTTTCTATGGGGCAATGGTATGTTGAGGTGGACAACCATCTTGTGCCCCCCCCCCCCCCCCAATTAACCCATGCTTGACCCTCCTCCCATGTGAACCTACCCCAAATCAGCCCCAAATCTCATTCAAGGCTCTATGGGCCCTTTTGGGTGAATTTCTCTTCTCCTTTGGTGTAGAACATGTCTGCTCGCTCTTTCTTTGCTCCTCTTCTGTGGTCCAACTATCATCTCCCTCCATTGTGGGCCCATTCTAGACAATTTTCTTTTTCCCTCTAGCCTATTGTAGGTCTGCCCCCTCTTTCTCTTCTC
Source organism: Dipteris shenzhenensis (assembly GCF_047967505.1). Taxonomy (NCBI): domain Eukaryota; kingdom Viridiplantae; phylum Streptophyta; class Polypodiopsida; order Gleicheniales; family Dipteridaceae; genus Dipteris; species Dipteris shenzhenensis. The sequence continues at coordinate 33,091,544 of NC_141613.1, forward strand.
CTTTGCTCTAGTCCAATTGTTCTCTCCCTCCATTTTTCACAAGTTGCGTAGCAAGACCTCCCACACTTGGTCTACTACCTCTTGCTGTTCCCCCTCTTTCTTTTCCTTTTCTTGCTCTATCCCCTCTTGCTCTGCCTCTGCCTTCTCTTTCCTCTCTTGACCTGCCCCCTCTTGCTCTATGCCCTCTTGCTTTGCCCCCTCCTACATCTGTGCTCCTATAGTTTCTCTATCCCCTCTTGCTCTAGCCTCTCCTACTTTCCCTTCCATAAGTGTTTTGTTCCCTCTTGCTTTGCCCTCTCCTATAGGCTATAGGTGCTCCTTCCCCTCCTACAACTACTCTTTTCCCAATAGGCATGGTCAAGAACAAAGTGCTCCTTCCCCTCCTTCCATTGGCTACGGGCGTTCCTTCCCCTCCTATAGCTACTCTTTTCCCAATAGGCATGGTCAAGAACAAAGTGATACAAGCAGGCAATATTGTGAGCTTCGATGTGTCCTAGAATGCATTGGATGAGTGGACTTGAACTTACAGTTTCAAGACAAGTGATGCTTTGCATGAGTTAAAGGGCCACATCTGAAGTTTGAGTTTGGAGAGGGATGATGTCTTGTCAAGTTGCAAACTGCGTATAGGGAAAAGGACCCATGCCTTCTTTCTACGATAGCATCACATTGTAAGTCATTCTTTCTGTGTAACTTCATTGTCTACCTTCTTTACTTGTGAATGTCAAGAGTCTGTTTGAACCTTTATGTTGATTTTGTAAGAAATTTAGTTATTCATAGGAAAAGTATTAGATTCTAACTTTGAGGAGTGTGAAGTAGGAATGTTTTATGGATAAGTTCATACCATTCATGAGGATTTATATATTACTGACAATGTAAGCTCTCTACCTTATGCGCAAGAATACCTTTTAGTCATGGAGAATGGTATGCTCAAGTCCTTGAACTTTACTTGAAATGATAAAAAGGTAGGCAAGCATCTAGAGAATTGCATGAACAATGCCAGTTTCATCTCGCGTGCAACATTAAACAATGTGTTTGTGCAGGCTCTGCATAAATTCCAGGTTGTGCATTTTAGCATTTGCATATAGCTTTGCTTCATCATTTGGAGGACATAAAAACAATAGTGCAATTGATATTTCGATGGTTTTGCTACCTGGTTTCATGTTGAAAGTTTTCAGATAATATGTTGCATTTGTTTTAGAGTATATGTTCATTGTTTTTGGGTATATAAAGGGGTAGCTAAGGCATTTTCACTTCACTTTCCTTTAGAAACTATCATTGTACTTTGCTTGCATCTACATAAGTCAATGAGCATTAGAAGAGATGAATTTTTTTTTAAGAGATCAATCATGTTAAAAGAGAGGAATGCATAAAAGAAGACAATGCTATGATGGTAAGCAACCTATGTATTGATTTGTTTTTTTCTGGTCTTTTAATCTAATATGTTTTGTTATGCCTGCTAATGCAACTAAGGCTCCAATGCCAATTCTTCTCTTCATTCCTAATCTATGTGTGATCTCTGATCAAGGCATCCCTTACTGCGCCGGATGTCGCTTGATGTGCCAGACATCGCTTGCTGCGCCATAACCTTAATACGAAATAGATTCTACAATTTACATTTGGAGTCACGTCGCAGCGTCACCAGCCAGTAAGCATTGCATAGGAAGAGAGCTGCTAGTGATTAGAACAACACCCACAAAATACGAACCCCATTGAATGATTTACTGGGACTTACCGAATCTTTGAATTCCTCGAACCTTAACGAGGAACAGAGGGAGCTTGTGAGTGCCATCCTCTCTTCTTAGATCATAATCGTTGATGTTCTGAGTGACATCCTTGATCTTGCTAGCATGGAGTTCGGTAAGTCGCGCACTGCCTGATTGGGTTGATTCCTTTCTTTGGAACCACTGCAACTATTGAGTTTTTGCTCTACTTAGCTCACAATCTTTACAAGGCTTCCATCTCATCGGAATAGGGAGCTATGTTTCTGGCCTGCTTTGCATCGTAGTTGTAGATCGACTTGGCTCTGATACTAGTGTTGCATACCCTGATTTTGAGGGCTTTTGCTCATTTCCTCCTTGCCTCGATTTCGCAGTGATCCCTTGATTCATAAGTAGTCTTTCCTTTTTGATCATGCTGAAGATCACTCTGGAAACCTCCCCCAAGCCCAATGCTTGCAAAGTGGCCTCCTCTTTTTGTGCCATGTGTCCCAAAAGGGACCTTACACTTCTAGCCCCCTCAGGGGCTCTCCTTTGCACCTCTTAATTAATGTCTAGGCCTATGCGTGCCCCTAGACCCAAACCCTCTAGGCCTCATAGTATGCAAGCATCATCAAGCCCTTTGGTTCCCCGCCTAACAACAATCACAATACATGATTGTGGGACTATGGCAAACGTAACAGGGGGCGAGGAGGGAAGAAGAGGAGGAGGAGGAGGAGGAAGAGGAGGAATGAGACGTGTGCAAGAGGAGAGGGAGGGAGGAGGATGCGGGCAGGAAGAAGGGAAGGAGAGGGAATTCAAATTCGAAATTTAAAATTCAAAATTTTAACTTTGGGAGAGGTGTCCCCCTCTTGGGTGTAAGAGGTGGTCCCATCCTAGGTGTAAGAGGTGGGCTCAATTGTGGGCTTAACCCACCTAGGTAGGTTGGGTTAGGACTCCCTTGGACCCCACAATAGGACTTGTATTAGTCCTAATCCATTCCTTATGAGGACCTTTTGAGACCCCAACTCACCCCTAATGTAATCTCATTTCCTTGAGCGTCTACCACCTTACCTATTTGCTCTCTCAAATGCTTCCTCTTTAGAGCCTTAAAAAAATGTGTGATGGATTGTCCCTTGTACTCAACCAACATTGTCTGCTCTGCAACCTGGCTCGCTCGGCAATGGCTAACTCCCACTCCCTTAGGGTCAAATCTATTTCTTGCTAGAGCATTACAAGATGAGCATCTATCGACATAATGCCTAAGAAATAGATCCCTTCTTGCTGATTTCTTTGAGTTTGAAAAAATCATTTGCAACAATTTTTTGGAACCTCCTTCATCCAAGCTCCACTTCTTTTAATTCTCCTCTGGAAAAACCTCATCAGAGTCTCTTGGAACTGCGACTAGGAGGCAACCTATTTCAAAACCTCCAGGATTAGAAGGTCCAACCTCCCCACCAGCATTACATTGCATCGAATATAGCATAAGCCTTCAATATGCTCCAAGTCTTCTCTGATTTCCTCCACTATAGGAAGAACTACCACGCACTCCTCGATTTCCATTTGCATGCACGCTTTTGAAATCTACTCTCTCGGCTTCAGGTGTACCTCGCACTTTGAAATTAAATTGCACTCCCTTTTGAGGACACTCTCCTTTAGTGTTGATACCTTCTTGTTTCATGAGTGTACTGTTTGGGTGGAATCTCCCCCAATGGCTTAGTGATGTAGTGGGAATGTATTGCATATGCTTCGAGTCCTGCTTGTTCCTGCGGAGGCTAGGACTGCTTTTGGCTCAAAACGGGTGTGGATCTTATGGGATAGAGCGGTGGAGGTGTTAGATATCATGGAAATCAAGCTTACATGTGATATTGTTCACTTTCAACTAGTCCCTTTTGGGCCATTCCCGGATGTATGCCACCTTTCTAAACAAGCTAGTCAATTCCAAGAGTTTGACATAAAAGAATGAGGAAGAAGATTGAGGCAGGGTTTTCCACCCGAAACAAGTCCCATTTGATGGGCAGGAGTCCTTGCAGAAGGAGAGATGCTAATAAGGAGGAAGATTTGGGATGGAAAACTGTTACGGGAAAGGGAAAGAGGGGTATGTTTGCTACCCGAACTGATGCTCCACTAAACCAGAAGGATTGAGCAATCAATTCTAACCATTTTGAGACACATTTGACCAAGAAGAAGCCCCGACCAAGAAACTTTGTGGGATAACCACATGTAGGAAAATCACTGCATGAAGGTCTACAGCTCCTTAGTTGTCAGGACACGGCTTGTGAAAAAAAGATAAAGAACACCACAATGCAGCTTCTCAAGTTCGCCTCTTTGACTCATGTGGCTTGCATTGTACACAAAGCGAGACCAGCTTTTGAGCTTCTTCCTCAATGATCGGGTGTTCAACCCCCCCCCCCCCATATCGCTTTGCTACACTTTGTGCATGCGACTCCTATTTTTCTTGGTCCTTTGGTTGATGATCTTCTTCAGTTCCGTTTGGTTTTTCTCCCATCTCATTTGTGAACCCTGCTTGATGAAACTTCTCCCTCACCACCCATCCCTCATGTTTCTCTTCCCTACCTACCCCCTCGTTATCAGATTCCACGTTTGACATCAGCTCATTAACATCAAAATTGTTGTAACACTTTGCCCTCCTCCTCTTTACTCCATGCTCAGGAGTGATTGAACGCACTTCCCCATGAACTAGCCATCCTCTCACATCGACGAAGACCCTCCTCTCCCCTCCATGGAGTGATATGTCCATGTGTTTGAACCTATGCATTTAAAATACCTTGCCTACTATCTATGTTTCAGGCGTGAGCACAGATACACCTAGCTCTACCTTCACACAACCCATTTGAAATGCTAGGAGACAAGTCACATCGTGATGACGGATCTAGTGAGGATCTAGTAAAGCAAGAAAGAGACCACTTCAAGGAGAGGAGGATCAAGAATAGAGGATTATGCTCATGAAATCCATGCATGCTTTAAGCACCTAAAAAGGATTGCCACTTAACCTCTTCAATGCTTGCCAAACACAATCCAATGAACCTTGCAGTGGGAAAATTCTATTGGAACTCATTGTAAGTACATCAAATCCTTGGTGTCCAAGAATGCTATATTATCCATCTGGCCACTCGACATAGAGGGGAGCAATCTAAACTTGGGGGAAGACAAAGTAGATGAAGGTGTGTGCCGAGATTGAGCACATGACATATACATTGATGTATATGGCAAAGAGCTCCACCATAGATATGTGCCTTTGTACTTCATGTGACACTGATGGTCATGTGGGCAGAAAGTTGGCAATACACATAGCCACATGTTCATGTAAGTCACATTCATGTGGAGGGAGAGTTGGCACACTTCCTATCCAAAAATTATAAAACCAGGGATTGGGATATTGCATTTTGTATTTTGCACATCGCACATTGTATTTGAGTTCTTGTATACAACTGCACATTCATGTGGGCACAAAGTAGGCAGTGCACATAATCACAAGAATAAAGTACTTGGTCTTCTTTTTGAAATCATAAGTGTTGCCTTTATTTTCATAAAGATAGTTAAAGACCATAGCAAAAGTACTTGCTTTATGAATGTGCTCGTACATAAATGCACTGAACTTGCAATGTAAATATGAAGAAATATTACACAATTGTAATGTGTGAATTAACAACCAAGTTAATGCATACTACTATAGACAAATTGGCAGCAAAAAGAAGTGAGTTGAAAGCAAAGAGAAGCAACATCTAAGGGGACTGTAGCAATCAAAGTAATAGATAACATCATAGAGGATTTCTGAGTTGAAAGCAAAGAGAAACAACATCTAAGAGGATTGTAGTAGCAGCCAAACCAATCGATAACATCATAGAGAATTTTTGAGTAACTTGCCAAATCCAAATAGCTCTACTGGCTTTCTTTTTAGGAATCTTATCAGCATCGTCAGCATCAAGACATGCCAAGATTCTTTCTCCTTGATATGAGTGTGTAATCGTTAAGTCCTCACTAGCCATGAAACACGTGACGTGGACAGTTCCTTTTTCCCCCCTTTCCAAAGGACGTGGGCAGTTCTTCTAGAGGACGGGGGTAGTTCTTGCAGGCATGAACAATGCTCAAATTTGTACTTCCATCCATAGAAAGGAACTTTACCCAATTCAGGCCAGTGATGCAAGAGTTATTTGAGGGTGATTGTGGCTAGGTTGGTACAATCGCTATTTCATGAGTGAAGGCCTATGGGAGAGTCATAACCATAGACAAAGGAAGCGAAGGCAGAATGGACCACCAGAATGGAAATGGAGGGGGCCACTTGGCAAGAAACTGTGTGGGACACTTTTTAACAAAAGTGTAACCACAGCGCTACCTGGAAGGCAGTACTAACAAATGAACTAAAAATCAATCATTAAGATGTGTTCAAATGAAAAATGGATTCACAACATACAATTTACGTACCATATGAAGCGTGAAGTGAATTTGAAGCCTGCACTTTACAGAGCTGATGAGGCAAATCTCTGCGTACTCTAGCTTATTTAGATATCAAAAAGCAAGGAAGCCAAACCTAGCAATCGAGCTCTAAAAATAGAGTGATGCGTGGCTCAACGAGAGCTTGAATTTGCCATTGATAGTCTAGACGCCTAATCAGAGTTGACTCTTCTGGGGTGGCACCGTGGAGTGGTAAGTTGTCACTCCTAGCGGACCTTCATTTTACACTAAGTTTGTCATCCTACTTCCCGCGCCCACAAAGTAGGCGCATTGGGTAGGCAGTGTGCCGGCCTGTGGGTAGGCGGTGTCTAACCACCGTGAAACTCATCCACACATTTTTGCCACTTGGTCTGAACTCTGTAGGCATTTCATATATGTGGAAGCCTCATAATTCCTTTAGTTCTCGCCCCATGAACATGTATGCAGTTTGGGTGGATGCCCCTTGTATCCCGGGAGGGATGAGAGCTATCAGATTCATGCTCTGTAAAGTTCCATCTCTTTACGCTCCAAATGAAGCTAGTGGTCGCTTGGAGTGTTACCTCTCAGTCACCTCCCAACAGCCACTTATCTTGCGTTAACAATGACTTAAGGGGATCGGGCAAGTCTCGAAGATTCCAGTTGATGGTAGGAGATCGACACTCCTGCTGGTTGGCAGCTCATCTGGCTTCCCCCCAGGACTGTGGAGCGGTGGCGGAGGAATGTTCGCGTTCAGGTACTCTTCTCCTTTACTGTATTTCGCAACGGCCCAAATGAGAAACCTCTGGCAAAGATTTTCATGGGTAATTTACCCGCTGTCCTTGGGCGACACCCACTTCTGGCAATTGGTTGTATTTCGCAGGTAGTTCAGGGACGGAGCAAAAGAACATTACGGATCCCTCTCAATTGTGCGACAACCGAGAGAGCAAAGTAAGTGTGGGTCGAGCCTGAACTCAATGATTTGCACAGATAAATCTTTAGATTAGCTAGACTTACAACTCTCTTGTGAGTCTTAACATCAAAATTTTTAGATTTTCAAGCATCCTTCAACGACTACAACGTCAGCCACCACCATCAATGTAACTCAAGGCAGCCAACCAAACAGCATGCCTCAGCTTACCAAGGAGTCGCTATGGATAGACGGCTGGTATAGTCCAGGTTGGGTTAAAGAAACAATCGAGAAAAAGCCCAAAGCATCCACTGCACAGGCCCGCGACCTTGGGTTGATCGAGGAATGTGGCAAGACTGGTGTCATAAAGATGAATACATCTGCAGGACAAGAACTGTGCGGCTGGGAAACGCTCAGCTTAGCGGAGGCACTCACGTCCATGGAACGGATGTCCCTGCCGCTTTCAATTCAGAATCTTACATGCATTTTGCATAAGTGCAGAACAGCTAGAAATCTAGTGTATACCAAGCGCTTGTATGCCTATATGTGCAAAACTGGGCTGGAAGATGATAAATCTCTTGGGAACTACCTCGTCCCAATGTTGATTCAAGTTGGAAGCATGTGCGATGCTCAGCAGGTTTTTAACAAGTTGGTTGATCGGAATGTGTATTCTTGGACTTCTCTCATCAGGGGTTATATCGAGTGTGGGGATTCCAAGCATGCCCTCAACCTCTATCAGAAAATGCAAGAGAACTCTGTACACCCTAGCAAGTATACCTTCGTGGCTGTACTGAAGGCTTGTTCTAGGCTGAAGGATGCAGAAAGAGGCCGAGAAATACATGCCGAGGTAGCTAGAACTGGGCTGGAAAGAGATCTTTTTGTTTGCAACACCATGGTGGATATGTATGCCAAATGTGGCTCGCTTGCAAAAGCACAAGAAACGTTCGACAAGCTGCCAGTTCGAAACGAGATCTCGTGGAATGTATTAATTGCAGGATATGCAGAGCAGGGGCTTGGTCGGGAAGCCCTGAACTGTTTTGAACAGATGCAATTGGGGGGTCTCTCTCCAGATGCTGTCACCTTTATTTGCAGCTTGAAAGCGTGTGGCAGCACAGCAGCCATAAACAAGGGCCGAGAAATACACACTGAGATTTCCAGAATGGGGCTGGAAAGAGATATTGTGGTTGGCAGCGCCTTGGTTGATATGTATGCCAAACATGGCTCGCTTGCAGCAGCACGAGAAGCATTTGACAAGCTGCCAATTCGAAACAAGGTCTGCTGGACTGTACTCATTGCAGGATATGCTGAGCATGGGCTTGGTGAGGAAGCACTAAACTGTTTTGAACAAATGCAACTGGAAGGGCTCTCTCCAGATGCTGTTACATTTGTTTGCAGCTTGAAAGCTTGTGGCAGTATAGGAGCCATAGACAAGGGCCGAGAAATACACCTCCAGATTTCCAGAAAGGGGCTGGAAAGAAACCTTGTTGTTGGCAGCACCTTGGTGGATATGTATGCGAAATGTGGCTCGCTTGCAGAAGCACAGGAAGCATTTGACAAGCAGCCAGTTCGAAACGAGGTCTTGTGGAATGTAATAATCGCAGGATATGCAGAGCAGGGGCTTGGAAAGGAAGCGCTGGCCTGTTTTGAACAGATGCAAATGGAGGGTCTTTCTCCAGATGCTGCCACATTTGTTTGCAGCTTGAAGGCTTGTGGCAGCGTAGGGGCCATAGACAATGGCCGAGAAATACATGCCGACATTTCCAGAAAGGGGCTGGAAAGAGATATTGCTGCCGGCAGTACGTTGGTGGACATGTATGCCAAATGTGGCTCACTTGCAGAAGCACAGGAAGTATTTGACAGGCTGCCGGTTCGTGACGTTGTCTCGTGGACTGCACTGATCGCAGGATATGCTGAGCAGGGCCTTGGTGAGAAAGCTCTGCACTGTTTTGAAAAGATGCAACAGGAGGGTCTCTCTCCACGTGCTGCGACATTTGTTTGCAGCTTGAAAGCTTGTGGCAGCATAGGAGCCATAGACAACGGTCGAGAAATACATGTTGAGATTTCTAGAAAGGGGCTTGAAAGAGACCTTGCTGTTGGCAGCACCTTGGTAGATATGTATGCCAAATGTGGATTGCTTGGAGAAGCATGGGATGTGTTTGATAAGCTGCCAGTTCGAGACGAGGTCTTGTGGACTGTATTAATTGCAGGATATGTTGAGCATGGGCTCGGTGGGGAAGCGCTGTACTGTGTCGAACAGATGCAACTGGAGGGCATTTCTCCCGATGCTGTGACATTTGTTTACAGCTTGAAAGCTTGTGGCAGCATAGGAGCCTTAGACAAGGCCCGAGAAATACATGCCGAGATAGCCAGAAAGGGGCTGGAAAGGGATCCTGTAGTTGCCAGCACCTTGGCAGATATATATGCCAAATGTGGCTCGCTTGCAGAAGCACTTGAAGCATTCGACAAGCTGCCCGTTCGAAATGAGGTCTCATGGACTGCACTGATCACAGGATATGCTGAGCATGGGTTTGGTGAGGAAGCATTAAACTGTCTCAAACAGATACAACTGGAGGGTCTCTCTCCAGATGCTGTCACATTTGTTTGCAGCTTAAAGGCTTGTGGCAGCATAGGAGCCATAGACAAGGGTCGAGAAATATATGTTGAGATTTCCAGAAAGGGGCTGGAAAGAGACCTTTCTGTTGGCAATACCTTGGTGGATATGTATGCCAAATGTGGCTCGCTTGCAGAAGCATGGGAAGCATTTGACAAGCTGCCATTTCGAGATGTAGTCTCATGGAATGCACTAATCACAGGATATGCACAGCAAGGAGAAAATGAAATTGTTTTCCTTATGCTGGAGAGGATGAGAGGAGAAGGGATAAAGCCAAATAGGGTCACATTCTCTATTGTTCTAACTGTATGCAGTCACACGGGTCTACTGGATAAGGGCCAGAAGTACTTTGAGGCCATGAGTAAAGGCCATGGCATCACGCCAACTATTGAGCACCACATTGGCATGGTTGATCTTCTTGGACGTGCAGGCCAGTTAGACGAGGCAGTAGTGATGGTGAAGAAGATGCCTGTCCATCGTAATCTAGTGATGTGGCATACGGTTTTGGGTGCTTGTTGTAAGTGGGGTAATGTAGAGCTTGGAAGACTAGCGTTTGAGCATGCAGTACTAGCTGATGAAAAGGCTGCTGCATCTTATGTGTTGATGTCTAACATCTATGCAGATGCTCACATGCAGGAGGAGGAGAACGTTGAGGCAATGGGAGGGAGGAAACAAGCAAGCCGACAGAGTTAGACTTACAATATTGGGATTGTGCATTTGCTTTTGGTGGGGGTCCCAAACCAAAAATATATGTGCAAAGCTAGAAACAAGCATGAAAGAAGATGACAGAGTTGGTGGATTGACAATATTGGGGCTGTGCATTTCTTTTTAGTAGGTCCCAAAATATATGTGCAAAGCTAGAAGATCTTTCTTTCGAAAAGATAGAGGAAGGGTTTGTCCTAGAGTTTCATTGGGCGTTGGATGGACAAAAGCAGTAGAGCCTAGACTGCCTTCACAGCCACCCTAATCCACATTTAAAGCAAATGAACAACTCAATCACCAGGCAAAAAGTATTCATTCAAACTCCTTGTCTCTACACACCTCTGGATACAACTCATACTCTGACCACATTTCCACGGAAAGCTTTAAAAAAAAACTCAAAAAGAACCCAGTGGATTACACAGCTCAAGACAAGCTCTCCTACTAACTGAGATCAAGCTCATAAAATACATAGAAGACCCATGAAACATAAATCCCAAGAAAATGACAACTTCAGAACTGTATAATTGCCATGAACACACTTCGTGACAGCTCAAGGTATAGACAACCATGCATGCTATGAACCCATATTCCACCGAAGAGCTTCTCTTTGTGTATGCATGCTAGTCCAAGAGCATCCCTCCCTTATTCTCATCAAGAAACAGTCCTAGTCATTAGTTCATCTCATACATGTGATGATAAGGAAGTTCTTCACATCACCTCACAGGCCAGCTACTATCAACCATCGTCATGATCATGAATTCACAGGGAACCAGTCTATCAAGTGCAAATAAGCGCACCATGCTTCTAGCAACACGATCATCAACCATCAACTTTAGGATCAACAACAATTAGGGTCCTCTTTCTATTCAGTAACCATCGTTCATTCGATGAAGAAAGCATCCTTTCCCCGACTCTCCAGTAGTGTTATGGCATGCTTTTTTTCTTCGTGGTTCTCGCTTTGCTTCCTCAGTAGCTCTGTCTCTCTTCTCTTGATGAAGACTATCTCGTGGCTTTTCTCCTACTCAAGGAGCACATGCCCTCTGTCGTCCAAGGTACTCCAGACAAGCTCAGTAGAGATGATAGGTCTTAAAAACCCAGCAGCTTCTAGTGGAGGCAATAGTCAACCCCCAATCAAGAAGCTCACAGTAGAGAGCCACGGCCAAAATTCAAGCGCTTCTCACAAGCAACCATCGACCTCTTCAGCAAGATCTCCAGCCACCGTATCCTTCTCCCTGTGCAATCATGGACCTCCAGCAGTAGCTCCCGGTTGTGCCTCTCCAACCAAGCTTCCCCCCCCCCCCCCCCCTACAAAGAATAGCCCCTCTTGCCCAAGAAGCTCCCAGCCCTTGAGCTCGCGTGGCCATTCTCCATGTACGTGCTTCCTCGTCGATCCAGAAGCTCTCCTTTCTTATTACGTAACCACGCTTGCATGCATGTGCTAGCCTTCTCCAAAAATCAGCCAACTCTCCAAGTTTTCCCACAATACTTACACCAAGGCACTTAAAGCACATATTCCAACCTTAGGCTCACCTTTTCCCTTGCACATACACTTCCATCAAAGCCTTTAAAGCTTGATTGCCACATATAACCACACATCCATGACGCCCACACTGAGTGCATGAGTGCTCCCATGACTTCACCACAATACGGAACTCCACTCATGACACTATGAACACTTGGTAAAGGACTACTCTAACGGACATATGTCATCCACGATCAACACCGCTACTCTGGGTACTCGAAAGTTGCTTACACAAGATCTGATTGAATGCCAGCAACAGTAACACAATCATCAACCATCAACCTCAGGATCAACAACAATTAGGTCCTCTTTCTATTCAGTAACCATCATTCATTCGATGAAGAAAGCATTGATTCCTTTTGGATCACCTCTCTCTCTTTATGCATCCAGCTCCACACGACCGTTACTGCTTGTCCAACTCTACTGTCTGCTGCTCCACTTCCCATCTGATCATTTGGGTTTAAGGTGAGCCAAGCTCTCGTGTCGCAGCTCATTATCCCTGGAGTTCCCAAACAGTCGAGATTTCTTCGGGTCTAGTACCTGGCACCCGTCCAGCCAAAGGCCTCTTTGCCTTTCGCCTTGAAGCAATTGTGCACCCATTTGACGTCTATCCAGCCCATACTCTTGCTTCACCACCCCCGTCGCTCGGCCTTCACGTGATGATACCCATCATCCTTTCCCCGACTCTCCAGTAGTGTTATGGCATGCTTTTTTCCTTCGTGGTTCTCGCTTTGCTTCCTCAGTAGCTCTGTCTCTCTTCTCTTGATGAAGACTACCTCATGGCTTTTCTCCTACTCAAGGAGCACATACCCTCTGTCGTCCAAGGTACTCCAGGCCTGCTCAGTATAGAGATGACAGGTCTTACAAACCCACCAGGTTGTAGTGGAGGCAATAGTCGATCCCCAATCAAGAAGCTCACTGTAGAGAGCCACGGCCAAAATTCAAGCTCTTCTCACAAGAAACCATCGACCTCTTCAGCAGGATCTAAACTCCCCTCCCATCATCTGAGATCCTCCCCAGCCACATAGAAGTGATGCTCCTCTGAGTCCAGCCACGGTATCCTTCTCCCTGTGCAATCATGGACCTCCTACAGCAGCTCCCGATTGTGCTTCTCCAATCAAGCTCCCCCCACCCCTACAAAGAATAGCCCCTCCTGCCCAAGAAGCTCCTAGTCCCTAAGCTCGCATGCCCATTCTCCGTGTACGTGATTCCTCATCAATCCAGAAGCTCTCCTTTCTTATTAGGTAACCACGCTTGCATGCATGTGCTAGCCTTGTCCAAAAATCAGCCACATCATCCTTGATTAGCCACCTCAGGTTTGCCTTTTACCACTCTCCAAGTTTTCCCACAATACTTACACCAAGGCACTTAAAGCACATATTCCAACTTTAGGCTCACCTTTTCCCTTGCACATACACTTCCATCAAAGCCTTTAAAGCTTGATTGCCATATATAACCACACATCCATGATGCCCACACTGAGTACATGAGTGCTCCCATGACTTTACCACAATACGGAACTCCACTCATGACACTATGAACACTTGGTAAAGGACTACTCTGACGGACATATGTCATCCACGATCAACACCGCTACTTTGCATACCATGTTGTACTCGAAAGCTACTTACACAAGATCTAATTGAACGCCAGCAAGCACACACACAAGTTGAACATCACACATGTACACATGTACAAGATGAGTTTGGGGTTTTCAAAAATCTTCACACAGTGTCAGGAGACATTTATTGATGCAAGGAAAGTTGGGTGATGTGGGCACATTGAGAAGTTGGTTATGGTGTGTGCATGGATCAATGCACCCAAGGGGACTCTGATATGTGTTGTAAAAAATTCTGGGTTTGTGATGCCTATCTTGTGGCCAGTGCCCTGATATCTAAGATAGAGTAGCTAAATATCCTTGTCTGAGATTGCAAACTGTGTTCATGTCTTCAAGGAAGGAAAGTTACTTTGTGGGCACTATTGGGGAAACTGTGCATCTACTGTATCCCGTGGCTCTGTTATGTGAAACACAAAGCCTAGGCATTGTAAGTGACTCATCAAGAAAAATACATCTTAAAATGGTGGATCCGATGGAATTTGGTAGGGATTCAAAACTCCTATCAAAGTGGATTGGGAGTTGAAATCAGAAAAGAACATCAAAGTGGATGGGATCAAGTTCTAATCATGTCAAGGTTGATTATGAGGAGACGGAATAGGAATGTGACTTTTGAGAGGAGAGGGAGGGGCAACAAGAAAGGTGCATCTTTCGGTGGTGAATTTGAGGGTTATGGTTGGAGACTGAAATGCAAAGAAGAAGATTAAAGTGGATGAGAATCTGAAGCTGATTTTGAGGATAATTAAAACAAGGAGGTTCAAAAGAAAGCACATCATAGTGGTAGACATGGCTGATTTGCTGGCTACATCTAGCACATCATCAGCCATGCAAGAGAAATCAAGCACAAGAGGGGGAATATCATCCAAAGAAATGCAAGTAGCTTAACAACACATAGTAGCACTCTAGCCCTTCGAGCATCCTTTTACCATGGAGACTTCTGGCAATGGATCCCTTTGAGAAGAAGAGTGTCATGGATGACCTTATTGAATCTTTAAATGACATTGTAGTCATATATCCTAGGAGCTCGTCATTGAATGTAGGTGTGTATGCAAATGGTTTTCTACGTTTTGGATTTGCTTACTCATGGCAGCAAAGTAGGTTTCTTTGAGATGTAGTTTCAAAGAGGCAAAGGACCACCTTGCTAAACGAACGAACCTTCAAGGCATTGATGATAAACATTTGCACAAATACAAAGCCACATGAAAGCATTTATTCTTTAAGGGGAAAAACTCCCAAAAAAGAAGGAACTTATGATGCTTATACTGACACTAAATGATGCTAAGTTTCAAGTAATTTATTGACCTGATACCTGACAAATCTTCAAAATGAGCACTTAAAAAGAGTAAAAATGCTTGTAGGGTTTCTAAAATGCTCAAACACTTCAGTATGGATGATTTTGCAAGTTAGTTTATATAGTTATGGCTTAAAGTTTCATCTTTCACATTTTTGGCCTTGCTTTTTGTAGTCGTACTATTGGTAGACTTATTTATATAATGAATTCAAGGCCAAATATAAACTATGTAGTGAGTAAAATGATTAAGTTTTAAGCAGGTGCAAATATAACTATGTAGTGAGTGATAGAGTAGGTTTTCAAAAGGATAAACATTCGTAAGGATTGATCGTTTGGCTCAAATGATTTTGAAATCTATTTTTATTTTCTTATTGTTGTTGAAAGACTATTGAGGTTACTAGGGGAGGGACCTCAATGAGGGTGAGCTCCTTGTAAAGATTCTAGCATTTTGAAAAGGTTTTGGAAAATAATTAAAGTAATTGATATTATACGAAAATCAATTCATACACTTTGAAAATATTTTAGAAATAATTTGAATCAATAAAAAAAGATTTTACTATTTTGAAAGAAGTTTACAATTCTAGCCAGAGGACTATGTTTGTGGGATGGGGGACTCTATCTGTCAACCAACCAGATAACAACCATAGTTAGAACTTAAAGATTGTCATATAGGTGACAGGAATCCAAGCGCCCCCCATTTGAGCCTTGTTATTGTGGTCACATGTGCAACTAAAAATTCATATCAAGAGTATTTTGATTGGTGTGAACAATCCATGGGGAAAATTGAGGGAAAATCTACAAGACTAACTAAATAATCTGTGGTCAATACAAATGGTTTGTTGATTTTCTTGAACCCATAGTAAAACAAAAAATTTGCAAAAGTTTAATAAAATTTTGAAGTGAATCTAACAAACTATTCTCCCCATGATGTGGGATAGCTTCATAACATGACATAGTGTCCAATGTATAGCACAAAAATATGATTTTTGGTAAGTTTATTAAAAAGTCATATTGACTTTGGATAACTTAATAGGCATTTGTATGGATACGTGAGAACACCTAATAATTGTTATGGAGTCTCTCAAAAAACTCTTGGATCCCTATATCGAAGGCTTTAAGGAGTTTCATAACCATAGTTGTAATGTTAGAAAACATTTCATAGTTGTAATATTAGAAAACATTAAATTAAGCATTGGATCCCTATATCCAATGCTCTAAGGAGTTTCCTAATCATAGTTGTAATATTAGAAAACACAAGCATGATATAGCACCTTGACCAAGGAAAATTGCATATCCCTGTGTGGATCTTTTGGTCTCATGATCTCTAGCATAGTCACTATCATAGTATCCATTCAACCATGGATGACTTCCTCTGTATTCTATCCCAAACTGTCTTGTACCTCTGATGTATCTCAAGACTCTTTTGGCAGCATTCCAATGAAATTGCTTTGGATTTGCCATAAACTGTGCTAGTGAACTTATTGCATAACAAATATCTAGCCATGTGACAGTCAGATATATAAGAAATCCGATGAGCTATCTATAGTACCTGTCATTGACTATAGGCTTTTCTGAATATTTTGTAAGTTTCAAACTCTGCTCCATGGGAGTGGCTGCAATCATGCAATCTACCATATGAAACTTCTTCAGGAGACTGTCAACATACTTTACCTGACTCCTCATGAAGGTGCTATCTGAATCTCTCTAGAACTCAATTCCAAGATAGTAGTGCATAAGTCCAAGATCTTTGATGTTGAACTTTGTAGATAATTCTTGTTTCAATTTCTTGATGAAGCTCTCCTTGTTTTCAGCCACAATTAGATCATCTACGTATAAAAGTGCAATGTCTTCCCTTTGAACTTTGTAGTAGAGAGTATGATCTGCGTTGGACTTCATGTATTCTAGATTAGCAAAATACTTGTCGATTCTACTGTACCAACTTCGGGATGCTTGCTTTAAGCCATAAAGACTCTTCTCAAGATGGCAAACCTTATTCTCCTTTCTTGGTTCAGTATAACATGCTGGTTGTTGCATGTAGACTTCCTTGTCTAGATAACCATTGAGAAATGCATTCTTGACATCGAGCTGGTACACATTCCATTTGCTGAGTGTCACTAGTGATATCAAGAACCATATGGAATCCATCTTTGCTACTGGAGCATAAGTCTCATCACAATCTTGACCATATTGCTGTGCAAATCCTTTTGCAACTAGTCTAGCTTTGTATCTTTGAATACTTCCATCTCGATTGTACTTCACTTTGTATACCCATTTGTTTGCTATGGCCTTCTTTCCTGGTGGAAGGTCGCATAATTCCCAAGTATTATTCTTATACAAAGCTTCAATTTCTTCATTCATAGAAGTTTGCCATTTCGGCTTGTCTACTGCATCTTCAAAGTACATTGGCTCTTCTGTAGCCATGATGGTAGTCATAAGAGCATAGTTGGTGGTTTCAACCTGAATTGCTTTGCCTTTTTTAGCATATGTCAATCTGGCTGGAGGTCCGCTTTCCCTAGTAGGCCGTCTGAGCTACTGTGGCTCTGTTTGGGGTGTTTCTGGGGGCAATTCTAGCTCTTCTTCGTCAACCTGTTTTATAGATGATTGAGTAATCGGTGAGTCTATCTCCTGTGTTTGAGGTTTTCCATTTTGATTCCTCATCAAAGATTACATCTCTCAAGATAATGACCTTTCAGTTGATGGGATCATACAACTTGGATGCTATGTTTTGAGATGCTGATGGCTTACTGTAAGCTCAAGGTCATTGCAATCCAGAGTAGCCAGGCATGGAGCACAAACTATGAAGGGATAGTCACGAGTCACTAGAGGACTCGGAGGTTGATGGAGTTGGAGGTCAATTGCAATTGGTTGTTCACGAGAGATGCTTGCTGTAGTCCAGTGATGGCATTATCAGCCATCAAGCATTGCTAGCCAGCTTGCATGATATACGCTATGCTTTGCTTGCTTTGTTATTTGCAGAGTTGGTTGCTAGTCTTGTCTCGGCGTTGTTGGCTCTCAAACAAAGAATGAAGAGATGGATTCTCCCCTTAGAAAACCTGTCCTTGAACGTCACTTTCTCACTAAATGAATAGAGTAGAGACTCTATCACATGAACTCTCTATCTCTCACAAAGTAGGCAGAAGGAAAATCTCTCTCTTTCACACAATGAAATTTCTCAAGCAAGAATAAGAGAATTCTTTCTATCTCACACATAAACTCTCACTTGAATGACAATAGATAGTAAAATTTTCTCAAAGAAATGAACAGAAATATGGACGAAAATTTATCTCAAATGGATGGAAATTTCTCACAAAGGATGGATGAAGATCTCTCACCGGAAGTGGACTCTCATGGAGAACACTCAAGAGAACTCTCGATCTCATAATCTCTCTCGCACTCTCAAGAATCGCAATGCCTCAGCGAAAGGCAAGGGAGCTCTGATACCATGACAAAATATGAAGAGGGGAGAGGAGAAGAATGGAGATGAGGAGAGAGGGCATAGCTAGAGAGCACACCACAAATGACTAACTGTATTTAGTTGAAAATGTAGAATATATACAAACCCATTTAGGGTTAGGGTTAGGGTTAGGGCATCTAACCCTTTCCTTTATAGCACTCTATTGGGTTAGTGCTATGCACACATGATCACATGATGTTGAGCGTGAACTCTCAACATAGATGTCACATGAAACCATAGGACAATAATTGCATGATTCTAAATAGTTTCAAAAATAGTGGGGGCCTTCATATATCATCTTCTTAGGAAATAAATAAATTTTTGGACTTTCCATGGTCTAGCCTGATTTATTAGACCTCTGTATATCTATACCTTACAATAAAATGATTGTTACTTAGGGTGCACATCACATCCAACAACACATACTAATGATTATAAATGGTCAAACTAAGGTGATTATAAAGATCCATGTTACTAAGAACATTTTGATATTGTAAAAAGCATGCCATAGCCATGTCTTCCTGGGTTAAACATATTAATTTAGAGGCAAGTGAATTCAAATCACCTTGAAAAGGGGTTATACATAAAAGCATCGATATAACTATCAATTTTTGGTGGTTTTATCAACTGTAATATGTCACTATGAATTTTCTGATGGCCTATTGAATAAAAATCCTGTATCGATGATTATTTTGATGGTATAGGATTTTATCCAATTATTTTGATGGTTAGGGCTTTTATTTCTAGTTTTTGGGCTTTTATTTCTAGTTTTGTCTCTAGAAATTGATCAATTGCAAATGTTGTCAAGCACCTCAAATGTTAAAGATATTATGTGAATGTGCACTATGTAAGGGTGCCAAAAGTAAATAACTTCATATAGCTAATAAGCACATTTGAGAACCATGGGCACTTTGAACTGCAAGCACATGTGCAAAACAATGAAGAGGTATGAACATGAGAATTTGTACTTGCTAAAATCAAGAGACTCGTTTAACATTTGAAATAAGTGTCAATCTGTGAATATTCTAATTCAAAATGGTGAAGAGGAACCCTATTAAAGATGACAAGTTGCATTACATTATCAACCTCGTGAATCATATTTGAATCAAAACTATTGACATTTGGTAAAAGAAGCATGGGCAATGTAGAGAAGAAGCATGAGGTTATTCCAAGAACATGATCATGAGCAAGATGTTGCAATACATGACATGATATGTGCATATTTTGATCTAGATCCAAGAAATAAACATGAAGAAGAGTATATTCCAAGTGATGGAGAGTTGTTAAAACTACACCTCATGAGTCCTAAGGAGGCTCAATTAAAGAGGAGATAGATACATTGTTATACATGAGATTAACACATCCGATCCTGCAATAATTCTTCTTGTATGAATCTACAAGCTAGCTCTGCATGGTCTGACATAAGTGTCACCTCTCTTTACCAAGCATGGGCAATGTAGAGAACACAACAACACAAAGCAACTATAGATGCGCTTGATAGACGTGCAAAATAGCGGGTGTATCTATAGGCGTTGCTTGAATAGAGAAATTACGAGCACGTCTACCAGTGCGTCTAACAGTGCATCTATTTGCGTGTGTATTGACGCGTCTATTAGCGCATCTACACTGAGAAAATACGGGCCCATCTAACACTGCGTCTAATAGCGCGTCTATTTGTACGTGTATTAGTCGTCTATTAGTGCATCTACATTGAGAATTAGATGCATATTTAGATGCAAAACAGAGAATACAAAAAGTGAGATATTGTACATCACTGCTTTCCAAACATTGCCCATGATTACCAAAGCACATAATTTTAACATTGCCCATGATTACCAAACCCACATATACAAAAATTAAGTGAGGTGAGGAGAATGAGACAATATGTAAAATAGTTTTGCCAATATCAATGATGGGCTACGGTTCAATCTCATCCTCAATGAGATCAACCCTTGCCAAACTATTTACTTCAAAATCCAAACAAGTGTTTAGATCTACAAATACATTTAACCCACTACTACTTGTACTACTCATGTGCTCATTAAAATCAGCATCACCAATGGTAGGCTCGTTCTCATGGGTAATGGCCTCAATATCTCTATCTCCTATCTCATGATCATCCTCCTCTCTCGTATCACGGTCATCATCACCTCCATGGCCATGATCATCCTCCATATGCTCCATATTAGTAAATGTACTATACATCACTTTGGAACGTGGCATGATAGGTATGACATGCCACCATCTATTATTATCCACCATTGGTTGATAGACAACCTAATTCAAACACAAATACAATCATCTTATTTTCCTTGCATCGAAGGTATCAAGTATTTAAAAGTGAGTATTTTTATATGTGTGTAAAGTATCTGTTCACATTGTTGTGGTAGTACTAGTGTGTCCTTACTTTGCCAAAACTTTGTGGAGTCAATAGTTACAAAGCCACTTGCATGGCGTTTGATTGTTGCATTAGGGCCTCTTTCCATAACGTCCTTAAACCACTTTACATCCAAAACATACACAAAGGAGCGTCGAAAGTCAAGCTTAATAATATCTTGGATTATGTCACAATAATCATCCATGGCTCCATTGGCTCCCTCAAAGCTAGCAATGACGCCGCAATCTTGTGTGTTTCTCTTATCATCAATCCGTTCTGTTCGAAAATGCTTGCCCTCACACCATATAGCATTGAACATAGTGCACTACACCAAGACAAAATCAATTAAATAAGCAATCTAAATTATTGAAAGCTCCTAACTTATGCATAACATTCTATATACTGACCTTGCTCATGCATCCCCTAGCATACTCCCATTCTTCCATTGTGATATGCATCCCCTTGTCTTTCTCCGCTTTCTCCATTTCGTCAAGTAGCCAATCCACCTGAATATCCTTTGGAAGTGCTATTAGATACTGAGGGTATGGCACACGAGATCCGTGGTGTGTACGAAAGAGGGCCCTTTCTTCTTGTCTTCTTGCCTTTGCATCCTCATATCTTGTTACCCATCTTTTCATCACATCACTATTAAGCACGCAATAGAGGTTGATATTATTAAGCAACTCTGTGTTTATTACTTTGTTGTGTCCTTTCCCTTGAGGCACAATAGAGGTCATCCTTAGGTCTTCATCATCTTTCCATAATCGTGGGAGACAGCTATCCACATCAACAAGAAACTCAGAAATATATACAAGTGACTCTTGTATCAACCAACCCTCGGCCATGCTACCTTCGGGTCTTGCATTTTGTCTCACGAAACCCTTCAAGGTCTTCATGAAGCGCTCGAGGAAGAACAACCATCGTGCATGTATAGTACCGCATATAGCAATCTCATCCACCAAATGCACTATGAGATGTAGTTGGCTTGTGAGAATAGAACGTGGAATTGTCTCCTCCACTAAACAAACCACCTCCATTGACATAACTCGAGTATTCTCAAGCATGGTGGGATCTATTTCCTTTGAGCTCACATACCTAGAAATGAAAAAGTACACCATATTAGTAATATGAACACCTTGCATGGAGCATTGATACGCATCACGTTTTGTATCATGTAAAGTACCTCACAAGCTTGCCCATCTTGTAAATACAATCCTTCATGTCCTTCGATGCACTACTAGAAATGCTAGTAGGTAGTATGAACTGAACACACGAGGAATGGTTGATTAGTTGCTTCTAATTCACTCACAAATTTGAAAGGAAAAAGATATTATGCACATAAAATACTTATTGGAGCATCTTGTGCCAATCATGAGATTTCAAGCCATATAATTGCTCTACACCTCTTTTCTTACTCTTTGTAAAAACCCCCTTCAAACACCTCATGCATCCAGTGGGAGTACGAATTGTAGTAATAGCGCACTTCACTGCCAACATCTCTAGCTTTGATAACCTCCACGGTGCATGAGGTAAAAAAACACGTCCATTTGGTCTCTCTTGTGGCCAAGCTTCACACATCCTCCTTGTGGTACGTAGATCCTCCCTTATGCCTGCGGAATCTCGTGTCCCATTCAAATGTTCCCAAATGATAGATGCCACATTCTTGAAGATATGCATGGGATCAAGCAGGTGATTGAGCTTGAGGTGGGATCAAGCAGGTGATTGATCTTGAGGTTGGATGCGAGGGATTATGGGAAAATGTCGCAGAACCTTATGAGGCACGTCCAAAGTTTTGAAATCTGCTCTATATCTTGCCTCTCCACAAGTAGGACACTCTCTTGCATCCTTATGTAGTCCACGAAACAAAACGCAATCGTTGACGCATGCATGGATGCGCTTGTAATCTAATCCTCCAAGAGAGGTCACATGTTGTCTTGCCATATCTCTTGAGGTCGGTAATTTATTCTCCCTTGGAAGCATTTACACAATAGCTCGCACGTGAAGACCATAAATGAGGAAAAGCATTCGAGTAATTGACCCATAGCATAATTCACCATGTTTGCAAAATAGACTTTAAAGCTTACTTGAGTAATGCATTCAAACTTGCATTGCTCCATCCATAGATGGTTTGCAAGTTTAGTAACTCAAGGGAGGCACGTAGAACAGAGAATGTGCACCCCTCAAATAGTGGAGTTGATGCTGCGGTAAAAAGATCGTCCTGCTCCATGCTATCATCCCTCCCTTCGGATTGATGGACATATAAATCCCGTATCATATCATCAAACACCTCCTCCTCCACGGCTTCATGAGGTAATGGTGGAGGGCTACTATCACCATCACTCCATGCATCTGTAACGGTCCCTCTTGAAGATCCCACCTCATATCGCCGACGCTTTGCCTCCTCATGACGAGCATATGGCAACATATGCGGGTGTGGCACTGCATCCTGTATCAAATTAAAACGGGATCATAACTCAAACATATGAACACCCATAGGTATCTCAATCAATCTTAACTCTTTAACACTTACCATGTTTATGGTCGCATCCCATTCTCCATACTTTGAGATGTGATTGAGAGTATGGAGATGTGATTGAGTGTAATCCTACGTGCATGATACATGTTTCCTCGACATCAATCACACATACATTTGATTTTTTTCTCCAACCACATTTTGCGATGGTGGATACGGAGGGATTCATCCTCATTGGAGCTACTTGTTGAAGATGAAGACATCCTACAAATAAACAACCCAAAAAATTTGCTCTTGTATCAAATATTTAATCTTAAAAGTTTGTGGCACATCTAATACCGCGTTTGTTTTGTGGTATGCATCTATAGGCACGTCTAAACCGTGTTGTAGACGCACAATTAAACGCGCATTTAGATGTGTATATAGATGCACAATTAGACACGCTTATAGATGCGGTTTTCAAAACTACTTTTAGCGCGCTTGCTTTTCTTCACATACTTTTAGCGTCGTACGGCTTGCTTTGCTATTAACAGACATAGTTTCGAGCATCCACACTTATCTCCAAGCACCCACACTTATCTCCAGGCTTACACAATCATCTCCAAGCACACAAGAGTAGAGGGTGAACAAGGAAGAGAAGAAAGAGAAGCAAAGGGTGAACAAGGAAGAGAAGAAAGAGGAGCAGCTTTGAAGAAGGACAAGAAGCTTCCATACCTCTATCCAAGGTAAGTCTCTTTACGGTTGATCTTCTTTGAAAGTTGCTCTCTTTAGTTTTGTCCTTTGTTGTATCCAAGAAACGAATGTTTTTGGTACTAGTGTTGTGCCTTTGTGTCGGACGCATGTCCTTTTCGAGTTTTTAGAATAGTCCGTCTGTCAGAGCGTGTCTAAAAGCACGTCTAAGAGCGTGTCGATAGACGCGTTTACTTTATTTTTGGAAACAAATAGCCGCATCTATAGATGCGCTGCTATATGCGAAGATAGACGCACTTTGTTATTTTTCCCAAGCCTGGCCTTCCCTTCCCTTCCCTTCCCTTCCCTTCCCTTCCCTTTCCTTTCCTTTCTCTTTCCTCTTCCTTTTCCCTTTCCACTTCCACTTCCAAGAAAAGGATTGCATATTGAATGATGGAAATAAGTGATTGCATGAATGAAGAAAGGGATTGCATGAATGATGGAAATGGATTGCATGATTGAAGAAGGGGATTGCATGAATGATGGAAAGGGAAAGCATGATTGAAAAAAGGGATTGCACTCTATATTTTCCTCTCTTTTTCCTTCTCTCTTTTATCCTCTCTTTCCTTCTCTTTTTGTCTCTCTTTTTCTCTCTTATCTCCTCTCTTTTTCTCTCTTTTTTTCTCCTCTCTTTTCCTCTATTTTCCTCTCTTTCCTTCTCTCTTTTATCCTCTCTTTCCTTCTCTTTTCATGGTAATTTTTCCCTCTTATCTCCTCTCTTTTTCTGTCTTTTTTTCTCCTCTCTTTTCCTCTCTTTGCCTCTCCTTTCTCCTCTCTTTTATCCCCACTTTTTCTCTCTTTTTCTCCTCTCTTTTCCTCTCCTTTCTCCTCTCTTTTATCCCCACTTTTTCTCTCTTTTTCTCCTCTCTTTTCCTCTCCTTTCTCCTCTCTTTTATCCCCACTTTCCCTCTCTTTTCTACTCTCTTTCCTTCTCTCTTTTTCTCTCTTTTTCTCTTCTTTTTCTCTTCTCAGCTCATCAGTAATCTTCTTTTTTTCTTTTTTCCAGTTCATCATGTGGCCAGGAAGCTCTTTAGGCTCACCTGATCTTTGGGAGACCATCTTTCGGGAGTTATATAATCTTTTAGGGCACCCTCCCAGTCCTAGGGAGTTATATGGCTACATGACGGGAACTCTAAACACCCCCCAAGAGTTGGCACTACAAACTCCAAACCACCCCAACCCCACACCAGCTGAGATTACCCCAGCGGAGTCAACACAGCCCAGCCGGCTACATAGCCGAGCCCCTTCCCCCATGCCATCCTATGCCCCTTCCCCCATGCCGTCAGGAGGCCCTTCTACCTCATAGATCTATCGGTGTACTCCTATGTAGTCGAGACTCGGTTCTCCAGCTACGAGTGGTCCATGTAGTCCCGTGCAGTTGAGAGTCACTTCTCCAGCTACGAGTGGCCAGTGTACTAGCTCGACATGACACAGTAGCAGGCATAGTAGTAGGGAGAGTGGTGGGGGATGCATGGCACAGTGCTTTGGGTGGGGTGGTGGTGGGGATGAGGATGATTTAGATGATTTAGATGTGCCTCCGGGTGATGGTACGATCTACTATGACATCAGTCAAACAGGAGGCATCTCGATGGATGCATGGGGGAAGGACATCATGGCCTTCATGCGCTCTGTAATTGCTAACAATTACAAAGATTGCTTTATTCACTACAAAGACCATCCAAAGAGATTGGCTGATGAGACCCTCGCTGCTGTTCGCTCTAGGTATCCTAACCCCCCCAATGTTCAGTTCACAGATAAATGGGCCAAGTCAAAGATTGTTATGATACTTGGCAATAAAAGATCTTTGCTTAAGAGGCAGGCACTAGCAGAGCTTGCCAGGCTCGAGGGAGGTCAACCACCAAGGGGCCCGCCCCTTATCGCTCACAAGCGTGAGTGGAAGAAAGCAATGAATTCAGCGAAGGAGGAACTCAGTCTGCAGCATGTGGAGGCACAAAGGATCCAAATGGAGCAATATGGAAGCGTGCATTTTGGAGCAGGGGGTGTTGAATCATGGGAGGCCCAATTTGTAAGTATCAATCTCAAATTATATTGTTTATATAGTTTATTAGGAGGTTGTTTCTTTGTACTATCCCCTCCGCAAATTGTGTCATCTTGCAGCT
The DNA here is from genome assembly GCF_047967505.1 of Dipteris shenzhenensis. Classification (NCBI taxonomy): domain Eukaryota; kingdom Viridiplantae; phylum Streptophyta; class Polypodiopsida; order Gleicheniales; family Dipteridaceae; genus Dipteris; species Dipteris shenzhenensis. The sequence continues at coordinate 33,117,473 of NC_141613.1, forward strand.
TGATATCGTGGGTAGGTACCCTACTCCTATCGAGATAGCCTACCACCGCCACCATCGCAGAGGAGATACATGGAGGCACTTCCATAATGACGGGTTGATTACTGAGGAGCAATATATCCAGGCTACTGGAGCGCCCCCCGAGGTATTTGAAAGTAATTAAATAATGTTAATATTATAAGTAAATATTTGATTTTTCATACATTTATATATGTTGTCCCTTGTTTACAGGCCCTACACAAGAAGATGAGGAAAAAGACGAGGAAGAAGGAGGCGGAGAAGGGAGCGCAGAAGGGAGCGCAGAAGGGAGCGAGGACGTGGAGAACTTAGATTAGTCATAGAAGTAGTGCTAGCTACTCTTTTTTGTACTTAAAGCCACTGGCTTGGCTTCGTGCCTCTTGTATATACACTACTCTTATTTTTGGTACTTGAAGCCACAGGACGTGGCTTAGCTTCGTGCTATATGTACATACAAGCACTTTTTGAGCTATGAATTAATATACACTCTTTTTATTTTTTTGGCTTTCAATTCTCTTGTGCAATGTTCTATCAATTAATGCCTTGTGAACTAAACGTTTTGGAGTTGTAATGTTTTATTTGGAATTGTAATTGTCGGCTATAGACGTGCTTGCAAGAGTGCTAATTAAAATGCAGTCGACTGTAAGAATTGAATTACACAATGTGGAAATAGGATTCCTATAATTACATAGCATACACAACATACACAGTATTCTATTTAAGCACACAAAATTTAAAAAAATATTATGTAGCGCGTCTATCAAGGCATCTATAAATGCATCTATATACATGTCTGTCTGTTCGAGGGGCGTCTATTTGTGCATCTACAAACGCGTTTATAAACGTGTCTATAAATGCATCTATAAATGTGTTTAAGGATGCGTCTGTCTATTTTTTTTGAATTTTCTAGCAGAGCGTCTATTTACGCATCTATATGCGCATCTATAGGCACATCTGTTTGCTATATAGATGCACCTTTAGACACGGGTTAGGTCTATAGATGCGTGAATAGATGTGCAAATAGACGCGCCTATAAGTTTTTTTTTAAGTTGAGAAAACGCGTCTGTGTGCGCGTTTGTAGGTGCTTTGTCTTGTTGTGGAAGAAGCATGAGGTTATTCCAAGAACATGATCATGAGCAAGATGTTGCAATGCATGACATGATATATGCATATTTTGATCTAGATCCAAGAAATAAACATGAAGAAGAGTATCTTCCAAGTGATGGAGAGTTGTTAAAACTACACCTCATGAGTCCTAAGGAGGCTCAATTAAGAGAGGAGACAAATACATTGTTATACATAAGATTAACACATCTCATCATGCAATAATTCTTCTTGTATGAATCTACAAGCTAGCTCTGCATGGTCTGACATAAGTGTCACCTCTCTTTACTAATAAGGAAACTTGTTTTATTGTAATAAGAGATTTGTTTAAACATAGGTCCAATCTAACATTTGCATTTCTATGTAGCTTGTTTCGTACATTGCTTTCAAAGAGTAACATCATCCGAAGTCTGAGAAAAAGGCAAAACAAGTTCTTGTATCATTGGGTATGGACTATAACCCCATCAATGCTTGTCCAAATGATTGTTTTCTTTATAGAGATGCATACGACCATGCCATTGTTTGTCAAAATTGTGGAGCCCTACGATATAGGCAAGATATACAAGGGGTCAAGTACCAAAGAAGGTATTGCGAGATAGGCCTCTTATACCTAAGCTAAAACACATGCTTCATTGCATTCATTGGCCCAACTTATGGATTGCCAAGCTCAAAATCGCTAAACAAGTGGCATGTTAAGAATCGCAGCTGATGGGAAAGCATGGCACCACATAGAGAGCAAGTAGTCACTGTTTGAAGTTGAGCCTTGTCATTTTCATGTTGGATTTGCTACAAATGGTGTTGATTCCTTTGGAGGCCAATCCACATCTTGGTCCAAATGGCCAATGATAGTTGTAAGCTACAGTATCCCTCCATGGCTTACAATAAAGAAAGGAATCTCATGCTAACCATGGTAGTTCTAGGCAAGCATAAGGTGAAGAACATGGATGTGTATCTTGTAGCATTGGTGGATGAGCTTCAAGCTTCATAGTGCCACAGGGATATCTCATGACTCTCAACAAAAGAGACCTAATATTATGGGGGATTTTATTATGGACCATGCATGACTAATGTGGTTTACATGATTGTGTAGGTCCAAAAGTGCAAGAATATTATGCTTGTCCATTTTGTTGAGAGACTTTGGAGAGTCACCACTCCTTGCATCTTTGGAAAGTGATATATGAAAACCATCATCTTCCTATGGATCATCCCTTTCTCATCCATGCTTCATTTGGTGAGCAAAAGCACCTTTAATGATGAAGGTAGGGGATTGTTTGGCAGAATGGCATGACCCCGACACCGACACATCAAGACCTCCACATAGCATGGAAAGGCTTTCTATTTTCTATACCCTTCCTTATTCAAAATATTTAGAACCTAGCTATATTTTGGATTTTATACACCTATCGATCGGGTGAAAGCATGGTAGATGTATAAAAAAGTATGGTACTTTTTTTGGGACCACTATTTTAGCACTAATTGTGTACTTGTGAGTACTTTTTTTTTGGGCATGTTAAACTAGAGTACTTTTAGGTTTGGCTATGTTGGATGCAATATTTATGAAGTAACATTTTTTAAACTTTATTTTCACCTAGGAATTTAGTACTCTTGATCTGTACTATTTTTTGCAAATAGTATATACACCATAGCATGCTTTTACCCGAAGCTTATGATAGGAGAAAAAGACAATTGGAAGCAATGAGAGGGCTTGAGGGTCATTGAAATAAAGAGGAGCATGTGGCCAATAGAGGTGAGTGGGGAGGTGAAGTTGCCAATGGCACCAAGAGTCTTACTCCAATGGAAAAAGTGTGATTGCGAGCATGAAAACCCCAATAGGATACATGTGTTATCCGAATGATACTCTTACTACTAAGATAAGGACTAATTGGTCTAAAGTCACGTGATCCACACAAGATGTTACAAGTAATTATAATCTATTTGGTATGTTTCATATTTTTTATGACATAAAGACTTCTAAATAATATCCATTGCACATATATCAATAGTCTTTGCAATAATAGGTGCATCTAATAGCGCTTTGGGTTGCTTAATGGAGGAGGTTAGGGGTGCCCTCAATAAGGCTATACTCTTTTGTGATGTGTGCATCCCAAATTCATGATCCATCATTGAAGTGTATTCATTTACTTCCATATACATAATTAACTTTGTGCATCAAACCAATATGTTGGATTTTAGGAATCATTTTAAACAAGCATTTTGGATGATTCTAGATCAGAAACCATTTCCAACAAGCATTTTGGATATTCAACCACATCATGTAATGGATTAAGTAGTATATGTAGGAACTATGTAGAGTTGATGGATGTGTGAAATCAAAGTTATTTTCATAAAATTTTGAGGCTACAGAAAAAGCCATCACTCTTGAGAAAATTAAACACATTGCACTTGCCCCCCTCCCCCCCCCTTTTCAAGAGTAAAGACTAAATTAGATATTTGTCTTTATTGGAGGCTAGTTCTATCATGCAAAAGATGTTACATATGCCTCCTTCAGATATTTTGTATTAGACCTAAGCTCAACTTTTACTATATATTTGTTATGGCTCTTTATTGTTCTTATACATTTGTTTATTGCAAATAAATATGGCTGGCCTGTGAGATTTTATTGAAAAAGATAGAAAACCATATCATTGTAGTGCTTGAGGAGCTCAAGGCTATGGCAAACATTTGGCAACAATTTGCATTACCTCATGACTATACTCTTAGTCAATATTATGATTGTAGTGTCGCTATACCGCGCAGACGCTACGAGGTAATACAAATGAATACACAGCGCATCATCTACTGAAAACACAAAGAATAATAAAAAGAAGATTGCCACAATATTGCATAACATGTATATAACTTAGAGCAAGAGCTCATATATCTCTCTGGGAAGAACAAGGTCGAAATGCCAGTAATAGCATGCGTACAAGAACAAGATATCGGTTAGGAGCCATTGAAGACCCGAACTGTCAGCAGAGCCATTGCGACTAACCTACCCGCGCACACCCCTGGCAATCACTGCTACTAACCCACATGGTTATGCAATAACACATGGCACTCACGATGGACTATGCAAATCCACAATAGATACCCATCCCTTATGACATACATCAATATGTGCTTATGCATCTGTGCGTAATTATGGATTTTTATAACCTATATATACCGCTTTTGTAAATTTTGAGATGATTAAAGTATCCCTTATATAAGGAGATTTTCACTTTTTGAACTAAAAAACCCCTTATGTATGTATATTATCTATAACTCCATAAAAATATAAAACCCCTTCTGTTGATCGCATGTGCTAGCTTACATATTTCTTAGTGGCCCCCCTGGGCACCTTTTTTGATGTCCTTGTGATGGGACTTCCTCGACGTCTGCTTTGTCCGAACCCACCGCTGTTTCATGAGCACAGGAACTATGTTCATGACGGGCTGTATAGCCCGGACAGGCATAGCCTTTGGCAGAGAACCAGGTGCAACTTAGGAACATCACAACCAAATCACTAAGGACCATTGAAAACAAAGCATTTCTTTCCGAATCTATCTAAACAGAGTAAGAATTGACCTGTCATCGCATGCTTGTGCAATAGCACACAGCGCTCTGGGTGCTCTTCGAACTGCAAGGCTACCCGACAACCACCATTGTGAACTCTTACTCTTCATCTGGACTTGAACCGCATTGCAAGTGTGCACTAGTAACCCCAACTTTGCTCGTCCCACATCACTGCATTCACTCAACTCCCGTCGCAACTGCTGTGCAGCTGTGCAGGCTTAGCTCCACTCGAACTTGCATTAGCAATCTCTTATTTCCTCTTTCGCAACCATATCTTCAACCGGTGATCCTTTTCCATACCCATTAGCCATACCCATTAGCCACTGGTAGTTGGTTGCTCTATTACGATCGGCTCATATGAAGGGGGATTAGGCAAACCAGGAAAACGAGTGTTAAAGGTTTAAAAGCAATGAAATTCCATAGTTTTATAAACAAGGATACATGGAAGATATAACTAAGCACATAGAATGTTACAATGGTGCTATGAGTGTACATGAAGAAATCCAATTATTTTTGTGATGTACAAGAAGTTATATTAGTACTTCAACAAACCAACTACTCATCGAAGTTATAATGGTCGATTCTCTAGAACACAATTCTCCCATATCTACATGAACAAAGATTTAGAGGCATAAACAATTATGCATGAGTAAACACACCAACATAGAGCCACAGACACATAGGATTAGATTTAAATTATGATAGTAAGAGCGGTATTCTACCTCCTTGGGTGGGGGAAGGCATGCATCCTTTTGCAATTCTTCTCCAAAATCATATAAGCACTCCCTTCCAATGTGCTTTGACTCAAGAATCAAATTTACTCATGCTTGTGTGATAGCTAGTGGTAGAATCTATAGGTCTAGCATCCTCATTTATTCTATCTTATGGGTGTCTTTAAATTTTGGGGGCAAGTCTACCTTTATTGATACTAAGTACAAATTGTGACTATTGACTTAAAAGAAAGAGCATCACCAATGCTAATAATAATGTACATAAATAACTAGAATTCAAAAGCCAAAAGTTATACCTACCCATGAGCACCAATGCTAATAAATTAGAGATGAGGCATCTAACTGTCGGAGTTGGTGCGTGAGGAGTGCGAGAGCTCAAGCCGGGTAGAATGTGAAGAACATAGTAGCACACAAGAATGATATCTTTATTCAAGTAGAAGAGCCTTATACAAAGGCAAGTACAAAAGCTCTTGACCTCATGGATGCGATCAGCAAGTAGGCTTAGCCAACTCTCCATCGTCCACCATTGTATGACTTACCAAATCTACACACACACACACACACACACACACACGCACGCACACATGCACGCACGCACATGCACACGTGCACATGCACACATGCATGCATGCACACACACACGCACGCATGCACGCACGTGTGCGCACACACACACACACTCATGCATCTCATAGCCTCTATCCTAATTACATCAATTTTCCCAACATATGCCCCCTTAAATTGATGACCTCAACCCTAGCCGTAGTCCATGGGAAACTTCATTGCTTGCCCACTTCTAGTGGTAACACTCATGGTCTTGACCTGCTGGCACTCACTCTACTTGCATCGGCAGTAGAATCCTTTGGGCATCCTCACCCCAATATGATCTCACTTTGAATTTGGTCTCTTAGTTTACAATCCCCTTGGGTTTCTTTGGCAAGATGACTAGGAGTAGCCCTAGACACAACACAAACTCACACTCATATACAAAGCAACAGAATCATTTTTAGGGGACTACCCAAGGTAGAGAACCCTTATTCCAACACATGCAAGCTTTAAAAATCCCATTCATCTTCGATAAAATTGGCTTGCTCTATTGCCTCAACGCCTTTTGTTTCTTCTTCATCTTCGTTGTCTTTAACGAGGTTTGTCGAAAGCCTTTTTTTAGTGAAGCAATCCTTCTTAAAGTGGCTTGGTTTTCCACAGAAATGACACTTGACTTTATCCTTGGAGGTCTTTGATGTTGATCCTTTGAATGTATTCTTGGTGAAGGAATTATAGAGATATCCTCTCTACTGTGCATGCCGCCTCACTTTCTCTTTGATGAGTTTTTGAATATTTCAGGCTGTATGCAATCAATCAGTCTAATTCCTTTTAGCCATGCGTGGAGCTTACTAAGAATTTATTTGTCTTCTCCTCTTAGGACACTTTCTCTCGGTTTCTTTCACCCAACCTTGTCAACCATTTGTTCTTCGTTATCGATGCTTGTGCATTCTTTCTTGCTCTTTCTTTCCTTCTTCAATTGACATGCATTTTCTTCTTGTTATGCTCAAGTTTATTGGCTTATCTTATGCATTTCATCAATCAAGATTATCATTGATCTTGCACGTTCTTTAATTCAATTGTTTGTCACCATGTATTACATTAGAGGGTGTTGCTTTCTACCAAAGTTGGGAATGAACATTCAGTAGTAGTTGATTCTATTCAGCAACAACTTGATTGCCTCTTTCCTTTCTTTCAGTCTTTAGACTTCCTATACCTGGGCAAGCTTTCCTTCCTTTCATTCTCCTATCTTTCATATACCAAGGTAGTGTTTTTGTATATACATTCCTTTCATTCTCTTGTCTTTCATATAGCAAGGTAGTCTTTTTGTATGTTTTATCCACAAATCATTCCTGATGTGAAAGTGACGTAACTATTTGGGTGGAAGTAGTGTCCATCCAAAATCTCTATGCAGGCTTTGAATTCTACTCTTCCATGATGTAGATTGTAATGAAACAACAAAGGATGGAATTTCCTTGTTCAGTGCCAAGTTTGTCACATTGACCTCGTAGGCATGTTTTCCTTCATGGCACACCCATACTACCTTTTCTTCATATTAGATCTTTTCACAAATCTTTTGTTGTAGCTCTTTCAAAAGGTTTGTGTACCTTCGGATCTCTTCTTCCACTCTCAACCTTCTTCCATGCCATATTCACTTTGCTGTTTAGTGAACATCTATCCTCTTTTCAACATTTTTCTTTATCGGGATATCTAGTGCTGACCTCCCCAATAAGATCGCCAAAAATGTTGATGTCAAAGAGCTACGCCTTTTCTCAGTCCTCCCTCATGAACATTGGGGGTTTCCTTGTTGCTACTGCTCTCTCTATCACACATTAGTAGTTGCAGGGTCTACATAGGAAGTATATGTGTTCTAGATGTGCCCTTACCTACAAGACTTACAGAAGATTGCTAGATTCCATCTGAATGAACTTACAAATCCTTTTAACGCTCTCTCTCGCTCTTCGTCAATGCTTATCCTTTCCCTCACTTAGACTTGTGTATGCAAAACCTGCTACGAACTCATGAAGCACATAGTCTGACATCGATTGAGCTGGAAAATGAGGAGACATTCATTATCTAAAGACAAGTATTTGCACTCCATAGAAGGTGAGAATATAAGTGGACTTTGCCCACACTCTATTCACACAACACAGAGAGAGAGAGAGAGAGAGAGAGAGAGAGAGAGAGAGAGAGAGAGAGAGAGACTCTTGTTATTACTCCCAAAACTCTAACTCAAGAATCATCAGACTCTAGAATCCTTCGAAGCAATATTTTGTTTTCTTCCCTTAGGTCAAGCCCCAAGCCTCGCGTCTTCTTGCCTTCTTCATTGCTGCTTTCTAGCGCGACAATTATTTCTTACCTTCATGCTTGTCTTCTCCCATCAATCTTGGCCTTTTGCTTGTCTTCTCCCATCAATCTTGGCCTTTTTCTTGCCTTTTGCTTGTCTTCTCTCATCAATCTTGGCCTTTGCTTGCAGTTCTTGGTTTGGGTTGGGACATTGTGGTCAATGGTTGCTTCCTTTGGCTTCAGGGGTTATGACCTAGGACACTTAAGCCTACTAGAACACCTTCTAATTATCATGCAGCAACTACGTCAACAGTAGACGCCCCTTCTCTCCTTTGGACAGAGACCGATGTGTCAATCATCCTCATGTGGATTGACTTGAGGTACAACCACATGGCCGGATTATGGTTGTCGATCCAAGTTCAACTTTGTGAGGTTTGTGTTCATGCGATTGTTATTGGAGGTGGAAAAAAGGGTATTTTTTATGCTTTACAAATTGGGGTTTTTTGCATGTTGAATGATGGCAACAAAAATAAAGATAAGAAAAGATGCATGAGAGTGCAAAAAGATTGCAGTAGAAAAAGTATGTTCAAGTTGTACAACTGAACTTTCACTTCCCCCTATTAATTTGCAATTGGTGAAGACCAATCTGACGTCGAAAGTTTGCAATCTGGTCGAAAGAAGTGGTTTGGTGAAGATATCTGTGACTTGTTCTTGTGTCTGAATGGGGACCACTCGTCATTGAGAGCTTTTCACGAATGAATTGATAATGTGCTTCAATATATTTTGTGCTGGAATAAAACAACAAGGTTCTTTGCCAATTGCATGTTGCGCATATTATCAATATAGAGCACATTATGGTCTCCATAAAATACCTCAATTGCTGAAAAAAGCCTTCTCAACCAACCTGCTTCACATGCAACATTGGTGGATCCCTTGTGCTCTACTTCGCTGGAAGACAAAGCCATTGTTGGTTGCTTCTTGCTTTGCCATGAAATCCCTGTGAAGCCAAGATATGGGCCTCTTTGGGTCAATCCTCAAATAGCCACTCAAGCCCCACTTCCAATGTGCTCAATAATAAGAGCAATACAGAAAATAAGGAGCAACATATTAGCTCCTTTGGGTAATTGATTGCTATTACCATCCATGTAAGCTAATATAGCAACGGTTAGAGCAACAATAGAGTGCTGCAACATTACCCCTCGGGGGCCCTTGAGTTCAAACAATGGCCATTGTTAGTTGGGCCAAAGTGGCACTAAGTGCAATAATTGATGCGGTTAGTACTAATTAGGTCTAGTTTGAGCATGGGAAGCCAAGATCGCCCATCCTGAAGACGGGTCTACCTGCCAATAGGAAGACACCTTCCCCCATTTTTTTAAATGTTGCATCTGTCATGTGTGTAAACACACACCACCCAACCCATTTCTCCCCACGGATGGGCATCATGCATACTCGCAATGCCTTGTGCTTGCCATGCGAGAATAGGGAGGGGCCCTGTGTGGTTACACCCATAGGGGACATTCAAAAACCTATGTGGTTATACACATAGAGGCATTTGTAACAAGCAGTTGAAGATAGCCTACATGGTGAAAGAGGAAACTCTTCAATGGTCGGTGAGGGTTGAAATCTTGTTGTTAGCGGAGTTTTCGTGATGGGCGAGGTGTGGATGGGGAGTGGAGGCTGGACATACGATGGGCGCGCTTCCCTATGAATCATGGCAACCCCTCAAGTACACACTATCCCGCTCGTGGGCATGCATGGACGGGCAAGATTGCCCGTTCACAGCCTGCCCAGGGTTGAGATGCATGCATTTAAAGGATGTTGGGCGCCCATAGTGTGTAAACACCCTGAGGCCATCTTCATTTTCACGACTCTAAGGAGTTGCGTCCGCGCACATGGAGGTGCGGGCAAGAGTGGGCACGGGTGGCCAATCGAGAAGGCCAGGGTGCGCGTGCGTGCAGTGTGTGCATGGGAAGATCTCCTAAGATCATGGATGACGTCATCATATCACCATCATCATCACCATCACCACCATCAAGATCCTGATCGACACTCTCTTATATATAAACCTCCGTCTTCTCCCCCTTCTCAAATTTCGTCTTTTCGATCCTTTTTTCTTCACTTTCGGGCAAATGCATCTCCCCTTGGCAATGCCTCTCTAATACCCCCCGCCTCCGAGATCCCCGCCTCCGATCCGGGGATCCTGCAACTGTCCCAAGTCTGCCGAGGGCTTTTATTGTGTTTGAGAAGGCGGAAATCCGAACGAGGCTTTTCTTTGACATGGGATCCGCTTAAGGATGTGGTCGATTCCATGGAAGGAGCTGGCTGATTGTGGCCCTTTGGCATTGACTGGATCTTCTAGCGGAGAATACGTGGTGACTCGGTTTTGGTATTTCAAGCTGCACACATGTAACAGAAAACTGGATTAACCCTCGGTTGGCCCTGGATCAGACTCCAATGCCTGCCCCTGAGAGTTCCTCCACAGGGCCAAGTTCTGTCCCCAATTCGGTGTCTAGCTCTAGAAAAGAGAAGAAGAAACAAGCCAAAGAAGAGAGAGACAGATTAAAGCAGGCCGAGAAGAAGAAGCGTAGGCTGGAGAAGGCTCTAGCTACGGCAGCTGCAATTCGAATTGAACTCGAGAAAAAGAAACAAAAGAGGAAAGAAGAAGAGCAGCGGCTAGATGAAGAAGGTGCTGCACTTGCTGAGGCAGTTGCTCTCCAAGTTTTGGTAGAAGAAGACGTGGATCTCCTTGAGGAGTCCATTGATACTGACAATGAGGCTTTTGAAGAGAGAGACGAAAGTGGTAGCCACAGTTCTGTGGACAAAGTTGAGGAAGCTGGTAAGTCTCTTTCTCTCCAAAACGCTTCGAGGAGCCCTGGTCAATCAGTTGAGGGGAAGCAGCAGGTATCCTGTACTTATGTGGCATCTTCCGAGAGCAAGGTAGATACTGCAGGCAAGGACTTGTACAATGGTGGGCAGTTATCCCTGAACTGTGGAATTGGGGATCTGAAAAGGGGCAAACTTGGGAAAATTCGGGATGTAAAGGAGAAATTTAGCAATCCGGAAGACCATTTGAAATATAGTAATGAGAGGGCTAAGGCAGCAGAGATAGCTGCAGGAATGGCAGCAGCACAAGCAGTTGCTGCTTTACGCATAGCAGAGGAGGCAAGAGCTGAGGCTGAGGCAGCAAAGAAGGCAGCAGAGATTGCAATCAGTCAAGTTTTGGATAGAAAGCGGTTATCACATTTTGACAAAGTACCACTCCAGGTTGGCTTCTCTGTCTGTGCCCATTTACTTGTGTTTTTCTATTCCTGTAATGCCTGCTGTGTCTTTATGTTCACAACCTGATTTCATTTTGCGCATGAAAAATTCTCTTGTTCTTTTGGATGCTTGAAAACAGGTGAAATTTCAGTCTCAAAATGTAGAGATGGAAAGAGATGAACTGAAAGCCCGATTGGAAGAAACTGAACGCCAGCTAAGAGAAAAGACTAGACAGGTGATTCATCTTGAGCAAAATTTGGAGGGTATGACACAGTATCTACTACAGCTGAAAGCGAAGCTTCCTTGTGTGCTGGGGGTTGCTGAAACAGAAGGCGAGACTTCAGAGAGAAACAGTACTAATTGCACAGAGTCGTCAGGTGGAACTGTTGATCAATGAAGGACTGTACAAATAGGAAAGGGATACAGCCACAAATATGGCCGGAAAGGGATGAACTGAAAGCCCAATTGGACGTTACTGTTGATCAATGAAGGACTGTACAAATAGGAAAGGGATACAGCCACAAATATGGCCGGAAAGGGATGAACTGAAAGCCCAATTGGACGTAACTGTTGATCAATGAAGGACTGTACAAATAGGAAAGGGATACAGCCACAAATATGGCCGGAAAGGGATGAACTGAAAGCCCAATTGGACGTAACTGAACACCAGCTAAGAGAAAACACAGATGATTCATCTTGAGGACTCTACAAATAGGAAAGTGATACAGCCACAAACATGGCTGCTGATTCCCAAGGTCCGCTTTCCCTAATAGCTAGCAAAGACTATGGTTATCACTGTTTGGTTTGTTTTAACCGATGGTGTTATGAACATCATCATGTATCTGCAAACGACTGGATATGATCACATCCCCCTGATCAGATTAATGATCAATAACAAGAAAGCTTATTTTTTTCAATAGCAACTCAAGACTCCTCCCCTCTGGGTAATAATACAGATCAGAATTTAAGCATCATGGATTTCTATTTTGTTGCCTGTATGCATGGGATCATATTTTGGAGAGTGTATGCTATAGGATCTGCATATGAATGTGAAAAGAAATAGCCTGCTGGCAGAGTACAATCTTGTTTGCTGCTATGCAACTCTTTTACCAGTTGAAACTCCGTGAAGTTTATTCTTTCGATTGATGCGAAAAGTAGCCTCTTATAAGGTTTACTCTTTTTTCCTACCTGCTTTGGTGTTCTTGAAGACGGTGGGCATCAGCAGATAATACCATCATTAAGAGATGGTTTGGAAAGCCATCTGACATTAATGCATTCATGCTAGCCATAATGATGGGGGAGAGTTAATTTAGTCAGATTTTGTGGTGAAAATCTAAGCAAGAGATGACTCAACAGGTGGCACCCCTTAGGAAGACCACACAGGACATGGTGCTGAGCCAAGTGGCCATGCTTCATTTGTTGGCATGCAAGCTGTGAGATGAGTAATCCAAGCTTTGCAGATTCGTGTCTGAGAGCAAGTTTGAAACGCGTTAACTGACGGCATTGGGGGAATGGGTGCCAAAGAAGTATACAAACGTTGAAAACATAGTAGCCTTCAAGTGTTGTTTGTTGTCTGCAAACAAGAAGGTTTTTTACAATGAGCACATTGGTTTGTATTTGCAGATTACCCTTGACGGAAAGGGATGGTGTTTGAAAAGACGGATGTTTTGATTTGTTCATGGTTAGCTACGTGAACGTGCTGAAGGTTCTTTGATGGAGTGATGAATGGACTTGTTCAAAGTTCGAAATATTCAATAAACTGTGTTTGATGGGATTTTAGAAACCCAGTATAGCTGCTTACTCTTGGGCATTGATGACGACATTAAGTGTTGCTTTGCTTGTTCAGTATGTCTACCTTTTGTTTTTCAATTTTTTTTGTTTACCTCATTTTTCTTCTCTTTGGTTTTATCTTTTATTTTCTTTGTAGAATTTTGGACTTTAGAAAAACAATGTACGATTGGATATATTATAGTCTCACAAAGGTATATTTTTAAATTAACTTTATGTTTGAAGCACCATAGGTTCATAAAATACATATAATAACTTTCCATTGAAGCGTTGACTGGGAAATGGGAAAGTACGAGCCTGGCAGAAGGCGGAACAGCAGCAGCAAGATATGCGCCTGTTTTGGATAGGTTTGGAGGGCCAGAAGAGTGGTTGGGCTGTTTTCCTTGCATCTTCTGATATTTTTGCTGTAAAGATACAAGAAAGGGATTTGGTATGTTGTGCTATCTTTGTCGCTTGATTGCTGAGCAGAAAAAAAGTTTAACCAAGCTGGGTTGATATAGATGCCCAAGCTTGTCTCTCTAGTTTTGTAGGGTCTCTTAGGAAAGGTGTCTGGGAAGAATGCTCTCTAGTTTTGTAGGGGCTCTTAGGAAAGGTGTCTGGGAAGAATGACCCCCTGTTGAATTCTCTGCAGAGTCTATTCAAATTATGGAAGAGGATTGCAGAATATTGCTATCCCCATGTAGCAAGTTCCAAATGCATTCAGTGAGAAACAAATGATAGATGGGATTCGATGAAACCTAGAATACTGTGGGAAATTTCAGTTACTGTCTGTAATTGTATCTCAACTGCTGTTTACATTGGAAGAAAACAAATACCTCCCCCCCCCAAACCCAAAAAGAGATAACCACCACCACCACCTCCTTTATATCATATGCAGAGGAGTCCAGGTCTGGAGAGAGACCTAATGTCCCCAAGGATTTGAAACCTGTTATACATTAAGACTTTCTATACCCGAAAAGATATGCATTGTCCAGTACTCGAATTAAGCTACAAGTTATTGAAGATACTTTTTGGTTTAACAGCTAAGCTTCTTGTACTGGATGAGATTTTCAAAGGTACTTAGAAGTTGGGAGCAGTTTAAGGATTTAAGTTTGGAAGAGATTTTATGTAAAAATGAATTAACTGGGCACGGGAACCTTGGAGTAAACTGATTTTGCTCATTGGGATTTAAATATGCTACAGGTATAATAAGATTAGAAACTTTATAAGGAGGGGTAAGGACATTATCTGATAATTTATCATTGTTTTACAGTTCATATAATGTTGTTGTCATCCTTTGATCTTGCATCCAACTTGGTATCTTCTTTGCTGACTCCTTTGCTGACTCCGAATGTTCGCTCTCATTGAGAACATGCATCAAAAGAGAGGAATCATCAATATACAAATTTAATTGATTTGAAAGATATACTTTTTTCATATTGCAAGTAACATATATAGCTACAGTGTGTCTGGTTGGAGAGGCGGTGCATTTCCTCTCCGAGAGCTATAAAAACCAGGAACGGGCCCTTCCCTCGTGGTCAATCGGTGTAATGATCAATCAGTTCATTGGTTTTGAATAGTGTAATAATTGACGAAAGAAAATTACCTTTTTGAATGTGTCAGGCTGCAAGCATGTGTGACGAAACATTGTGAGACAGGGCTAGTCTCATGTCAATCACAATTTTCAATGCAACTTAGGCCCTTTACACACCAAAGAGTGCCCGTCCATCATTAATGGGGGGAGCCGATCAGAGTGCTCCATTGGGGTGGATGGCCGCCCTCCCCTTTATGCACAACAAAAATTTAGGGGACTCCAAAAGCTGAATCAACTGCCACCTCCGGCCCATCATAAGAGATTTCTTGGGCAGGCAACCTTGGGTGCCCAAGTTGGGCACCCATTTCTCAACCAATCAAATTCAAGTAGAGGATCACTCCCCATTAAAAGCTACCTTTTTATAAAGATTATTGCTTGGGCAGTGTGTAAAGCCCCTGCCCATGCAAGTGTGTCCAAGACTTTTTTTGTCTGCCCCCAAGTTGGGCACCTTTGGGACACCCTTTAGCTCTGTGTTAATAGTCCGGTTTTGTAATCTGCGAAATCATAAAGCACTACAATAAGAAATAGAAGCTACAATGAAAGGCACATATTCAATAATAGTAGATAAAGATTCAATTTGAATACAGGAGCTGTAGTAGTCGACTGCACGAACATGAACAATGTATTTGTAGCTAGGTTGGAATTACAATATGAAATATTAATGTTATGTATCTATAGCTAGGTTGGAATTAAAATATGAAGAAATTTATCTTATGTTTAAATTTTCGCATAGTTTCTATCTCAGTAAACTAACGTGTGAAACCATTATGCTAAAGTACTCGTTGAACCAAAAGCCGTTGAAACCACTGGTGACTGAGAGCACAGACTTGGCAAAGCTATATAACCAATTCCAAAAATTTGCATCTAACATGACTTGGCAAAGCTATCTAACCAATTCCAAAGATTTGGATCTAACATGTAGGATGAAGGCTGAGACTTTTTCGAAGTCTTGGCATGATCTGTGCTCTTCATTCACGCCTATGAGCAATGACAAACAGCAAAAACTGTTTTAGTTTTAGTTCAGCTTATGTGCGTTTTCCTATTGGTTTTTTGTTTGCTAGAACGGGCTACCAGAGCTGACGATTCGGAAGCGTACTTCCCAATCTCTTCACCGATTGAAAATTCCTGTCGAATTCACGAGCTCCTCTTGTGATCAATGAATAGCAATCTGCTGACCACGTACTTGATCGCATGGAAGACACTAGAAATCAAAGGTGTGATACATGAGACCATTGTGTCTTTTGTTGCAACTCGCTGTTCTCTTAGTCAGACGATGCCTAGAACAGAGAACAGAGTCCCTTCGGGACAACTTGAACAATGGCAGAAGCAATCTGCGAAAATCTCTTTAAAGGAGACGGGAGAGGAGGAGCTAGTATCATGGATGAAAACTTCTGAGCAGGATAAACACGACCGTCTCCTTCATTGAACTTTCGGAGGGCACAGAAAAAGCGTGCCATGAACGCAATGAACCCAAGAAGCAGAAACGCTTGATCTGCTAGAGGATAACGCGCTCGAAAACACTTTCTGAAGAGCAAACGATCTGGGATGAAAGAGAGCTCGAAGAAGTATGATTTTATCAACACGAATTGGGTTGGTGATGAAGTGGTTCCACCGGGAGGATGAACGATTTCGATGCGATCGGCATGGAGAGAGAGATTCAAGAGAGCTGCGACAGCGTTTTCTTGCACCTTGAGATCGATGCTCGCGAGGAGGTCGATGAGTAACGGAATCGCTACAGCTCGCACGAGGCCCATTTGGAGAAGAGCTTCCTGAGTAGTGTCTCTGCAATCCGCAGCTTCACGTCCCTGCTGAAATTCAGAAGCATCGTTGAATTCTTTTGCTGATCCTCGAACATCAAGCTGTTGTATCGCCCTTCCATAGCTGAATCGATTCGTTCTCCCATAGGCACTGATCTATATCGTCCATCGATTCGTTCTCCCATAGCTGATCAGTCAATAATTGTGAGAACTCACCAAAACAGAGCTTGCACCAGGCAGCCGCCCTTACTGAAGCGCTTTTCCCTCATGCTTTTTTAGCTTCCTTCCTGCAGGCAGCATTTCGAAGAACAACAAAGCAGGCAAGAGCTTTTCCCTCGTGCTTTTTTAGCTTCTTTCCTGAAGGTCAGCTTCCTTCCTGCAGCAGCAAGCGCACACCAGCAGCCCAGGCAGCCTCAATATTGAAGAAGAACAAAGCATGTCGAGCTACTTTTTCGCACAGCCAGGCCGGCACGGTGGGAAGCTGATAGGGGTATGCCAGCTACAGCGCTTCCTCCCATGGTGTATCGCATGCGCCAAGCTCTCAGTGGCCATACGTCTATTCTTCCCAATATGTATCGCGTGAGCTCACAGACACAAATGGAGGACTCATCAGATGAGAAAGCAGCGCCCTGCAGGAGCCCAGACCATCTCAAATATAATGGGTCAGATATATCAAAAGAGGAAGCTCCTGAAGTAGAACGTGGAAAAGATGGCGTTGATTTCTCTTCCTGCAATTGTTGATTCCTCATGGGAGTCGCACAAACTGGTAATGGGAGATATTCCTTCATGCAACGATGGTGCAAAGTGGAATTCATGGGTGAAAGCTCCTATGTCGCTCGACGAGGAGGGAGGTTGTGTTTTGATTTGAGATTGTTGAGTGCGATCGGTCCGCTTTTTGCTTTGATTCAACGCGTTGGCAAGGAGTTGGATTCTTCGATGCCCTCAATAAACATGCGGTGCGCGACCTGCAATGATATTGCAATCCTCTCTTCGGAACAGATATGGCTTCCCCTTCCCCACAGTATACGAGTACTTGATCCGGTCCTTCTATTCGAACGACACCGATCATGATGAATGGTTCATGAGGACTTTGAAGGCAGGGATTGAAATGGAGCCGCTGAGGAGAGAGCTTGTGTGTTTGGGTATAGAAATATTGGCATTAACGCAACCCTTGAATGCTCAAACAGTCGTTGAAGGCGGGCAAGAAGAGCATTCCTGTTTTGGAGCCAGACGTCAATTTAGGAAATTGCTTTATCGTGAAACATCAGACAGGACGCTTCGGAAATGGAAAATGCAGAGACGCAGCAAAGAAAGTTTTGGATTCCATGGAGGGTGTCTGAGAGAGAAGCAGCGATCAATTCCATGGAGGGTCTCTTGAGAGTGAAGCAGCTGATCGCCGCTGCCACTCGAGGCCAAAAATTCGTCGAACTGAAAACTGGTACCAAGCTCGGATGACGTTACAATTTAGCTTAGGAAGTTTTGGACGTGCTGCACCCAATCGTTTTGAACTTTGGATCAGAAGCAGCAAATCATTTTGAACTTTGGATTAGAAGTTTGGACATGCTCCACACCCAATCGTTTTGACCTTTGGATCAGAAGGAGAACTTCTGTATGTAACATAATATCTTTGCGATTTCCACTGAAATGGATTGTGTGGTTGGGTCATTCGTGTCGTGTTTGAAACTTGTCGGTTGTTTTTTCGTCCTTGCAGTTAGTTGTTCATTTTACATTTGTTGTGTGGAGGTTTGTAGTTAGATGTATGAGGTCTATTTGTGCTTTGTTCGTTAGCACTGCCCCGCCTAATAGGGCAGAGCTCTAGCTATTACAAAGTTTCTATTTTAAAGCGGATCAACTGGAGTTATACTCTTACCCACTGCCATTACACCCCCAAAATCAAGAGTCTCATTCAAGCTCGAGCAAGGGATTTGCAGAGGCATTGCAACTTTAGTAAATGAAATCAATCAAGATTAGGAATTGGAAAACTCAATTTGGGAATGGTGAGAAATACATGGGGTCCTACTTTTGATGCCAAAATGCATGAAATAGGCGGACATTAGTGTTTGTATTTGTGAGCCCAATAAAACATTTTTAGTTTTTTGCCCTTCTTTCCTTTGAGGACTCATTTAGATGTATTTAGATGTAATCTAAGTTAGTGTTGTGTATTAAGTGTTAGGTTACTGTAAGTTAGGTTAGTGTAGTTAAGTATTCCTATTCCTCTGTTCTCTCCTTCATTCAGTTTTACGGATTCTTGAATGGTTAGCAGGGGTTTTGCGCTGCCACGCTTTCGAATCCATGAATTGAATGTTTGCACCGACATGTTTGCAAAGGGGTAACTCGTAGATTTCTGCCTTGGTTTGTGTGTTTGGTTATTCGCTCTGATCTATGCAGCAAATAGTCCAAGATGGAACTTTCTCTCTGTGTTTCCAAGTCGACATGCATGGTCCGATAACTAATGCTCTACCCAAATCTAGTACGCAGAATTTTTTTAGAGTTTCGTTCTGTTCGCTCTACAGGTTAATGCTGTTCTCGTGGACACGCATGCCATTATGTGTACTTTTGTGGACGCCACTATAAAAAGCTAGTACGTGCTTTCCACTCCCATTCGCAGCTTATGTTTCCTTCGCTTTCCTTCTCTACTGTGGATTTAGGTGTCGTCATGGCCGAGTGTGAAGGTTCATCTCCTTGTGCAATCTGTTTTAGGAGTTTCATGAACATGGCCCCCCTTCTCCTTTCTAAGTTGCTCTAATCATGCACTGTCTCTTCTGTTCTTCGGTTGACATGCAAGACTGTTCTTTGGTGGTCGTCGTTGTGTAAAGTATTCTAGGAATGACAGTTTTGGTGCCGAATAGTTCGTTTCCCATACGATTTCAGATCGGCTACTGCTCCTTGTGTTGAGGAGTTACATTAGTGCTTCTAAGCATTTCGGTCTTCTTCTACGTTTTCTGTTACTATATTTCATACATTTCAACCTATGCTGCCTTTCTTCACATTTTGTAGCATTATTTCGGAATATTTCTTATGTCACAGAAGTTGAAATCGTAACACTTATACTGTTTTTGGTTTTATATAAGGAGAGTGTAATACCGGATAAATTATAGCCAGTGGACGAAACTGGCAGAATTGGCATGTTAACTTCATTAAGCTTGTAGATAGATTACACTGGCAGAACTAGCATTTGTTATTTTGACTTACAGTCAGTGGACAGATTAATCTGGCAATACTCGTAGTTTTAATAAAAATATTAAGTTCTCTTTTAATTTAAAGTTCTCAGTTTTTTGATTGGAAATGCCAGTTTATTCTACATTAATGTCATATGGTTATTGTTTCGTTACTCTTTCAGCAGCTCCTACAAAATGAATATGCTTTCATATGATGATGGACATTGTAGTTTATGTGCCTTTGCAAAAGGAGACAGTTTCTGAATTTCAATATTTTATCTATAGCAGATCAGTTTTCTAATGAGGAGAAAGAGACTGCTCACTTGAAACGCCTGATGTGGGACATCATATAGGGAGCATGCATATGTGTGCCATATTGTTGGATCTGTAATGCTTACTATAGGTGATGGTGCGCTAGCTGATGATCTTGTCACTGTAAGTGATTTGATTGATATATGTTGTT
This sequence comes from Dipteris shenzhenensis, assembly GCF_047967505.1. Taxonomy (NCBI): domain Eukaryota; kingdom Viridiplantae; phylum Streptophyta; class Polypodiopsida; order Gleicheniales; family Dipteridaceae; genus Dipteris; species Dipteris shenzhenensis. The sequence continues at coordinate 33,137,704 of NC_141613.1, forward strand.
TACTCCAGGCACCTACACTTCATCATTAATCTAACTTCACCTCGTATACATTCCATAGCTCAGACTTTCTGAAGGTTGCAGAATGTTTCAAGACGTTTGGTGAATGTTCATTCATGCTAAGGAATGTTGGAGTCAAGCGGAATACCCAGCCAATCGCTCTCAACATGTTGGATGTTACAATAATTGCTCAAATTAAAGATCGAGCTCTTACAGCTAAGCTGTCAAGAGTGTTTCTTATGCACATCCAACAAATCGGTTATGGGAATTAGGTATGTAGAGTTGGCTTAATTCTTTAAAGAAGTGTATTGAGAATTTTGCAGAGATATTGTTATGTTGGATTGCAGTAAATGACTTCGAACCTTTACTGAGACATCAATCTGTTGGTATATGTCAAGAGTTTAACACAGAAATTAGAAACCGGTCTTTAATTAAACTCTGTAGTTGGCTGAATTATAATTGAATTTGCTGCAAGTTAATGGGTCTTTGATAGTTCATGGGGTTAATTCCACTCTATATGTTCGTGTGTGGTGTCTGTGCTGTGTGGTGTCTGTGCAAAGAGGGAAAAATATCCAGGCAGCTTGACAAGGTGTTTTGTATGGCATGTGACAAGCACACAACCCTTCTAAAAATTCCCAAGATCAAAGGCGTGATTGTTACAATTGATGGAATAGAAATTGAAGTGACTTTAAAAGATGCTATAGTGGACAAGGTTCTTTAGCTATCTTCTCCATTCATACAACTACTTGAAGATGTCCTAGCTTTTCATTAAGAAAATGGAGGGTCAATTCCTAACAAATATGTTTGGCGTGGTGACTGGTTTTATTGCTGCCAAACCTGAGCTTGACTGGAGATATTTTATGTAATGAGCACTTGCTCTTTCTTTGTGTGTTGTTCAATTTTCTTGGATGTTCAAAATTCCCAAGAAAATATCTTCAGTTTGCTGGAGCAATGATGTAGTTGATCTTCATGATCATTACCATATTATTATATGAATGCATTGGTATCTTCAGTTTGCTGGAGCAATGATGTAGCTGATCTTCATGATCGTTACCATATTATTATATGAATGCATTGGGTATCCATATTTGCAGACTAGTACTCGTGTCACCTTTATATTTTGGTCATGCTCTGCACTTGACTGTTTCATGCGGCCCACTAAGTAAGCAGAGTATAACAGTTCTGATTTCTTTGTGATTTATTCCTTTCTGCAATATTTAAAAGTTAGGATTATCATCTCATTTTTGGAAGACTTTACCCAGTACTCATGGTAGCTTCAATATTGTATGGAATCTTCTTCAATACTCATCCATTCAAACTTTTACATGCTACTGATTGTTAAAGTGCATTATCTTACATCGTGGATTGTTTCTTTCCCATTTATACTAATTTCTAACTTCTATTAAACAACTTCAAGAGACATACCTACTGTAAAGAGGCATCTTACTTTGCTGCAAACATTACCTTTGAACTCCATATAATGATGTGAATCTTTAAACAATTTTGATTGGTTGCAAAGGAAACATTTGAACTTATGGAAGGTAAATCCTTATGGACGTTCCCACATCCGCTTATGAATTTGACTTGCATTTCCCTTTCTTCAATCTTTACCCAACCAACAAGTGCACTTTCTTGTGCTTTAGTCACTCTTTAAATTTCCATCTAGCAAAGGAAGTTGGATGTGTTGTGATGTAGAAAATGAGTACTGAAGTTCCGAAAGATGCTCTTTGATGGAACAATAACCCATCATTCATGGATGGAAGGTAACTCCATTCATAAATTGTACCTAGATGTCAAAACAATGGAAGAGTCCTTGCAATTGATTGAAAATAAGACAATGTTACTCTCTCCCTTGGATTCCTTGCTTCATAAAAATATTATGGGATGTTTAATTTTAAAATTGAGATATATCATAATAACAAAAGAAAAATTATCAAGAGTACATGGAAAATTCGAGTTCAAAGCTAAATGTGCTTCAACTTGTCATTCATTATCCAAACATGTTTGCCTTGCACAAGAATAAGTTTTGGACTCTTGAATTGGAGTCATCTTTGATGCATACAATCATGGAAGATTCAAAACAAAGTTTCATAGACATAGACAATTCTTAAAAAAAGTTATATCCTTCAACTAACATGTCTTTGCATACAATTATTTCAAAAGTGAGAGATATAAGGAATGGTTGTGAGGAAAATGGGGAAACACAATTAAATGAGCAACCAAATTGCAATGTCATCTCCAATCCTTTGTCGTGTGAAGGGAAAAATGCAAACGAATTTGAGAAAGAATGTCGAAAAAAAGAAAGGCGATTGATGTGAATGAAAAAATAGACAAGAATGGATACTCGAATTCGTTTGGCAAACCATTGTGTAGCATTCTAAAGTATTTGGAAGCCATTAAAGATTATCCATGTTTTGAATGCTTTTCATGTGAGCACTTTCTTTTTAAGATTTTGAAGAAATACACATTCAAGTGGATAGAAGAGCATCTGGGAGGTTGCAATATTGTCTTCCAAACAAGATCATTTCATATATGCAAGGAGTGTCGTAATGCCATTACTAACAACAAGCTCCCCAAATTTTTTACGCCTACCCACATACGAATAATTATGAAATGCCACAAGTTGCCATATGGAATGACATAGAGGAAAGATTGGTCTCTCTGCGGATAGCTTTCACACAAATAAGGGAACTATCTTTCAATGGAAAACTAGGAGGAAAGGGTAGTGTAGTTAATGTTATGGTGGACACTTTTAGAGTACAAAATATATTTCATCGATGAAGATGCCAATATGCTAATTGGAATAAAAAAGAAAATGCAATACAAATCGTCTTACATGATCGATCATGTCAGGCTAGTGGTTTTGATGTGCGCAATGAAGAAACTAATAGATACTTCTCTCCACAAAAGCAACGTCGTCTTGAACATTGAATGGTACAATCACTTGGACTTGTTGAAACAACAAGAGGATCAAGAACAAGTAGACTATGAAGAAACAATGGAAGCTACAAATAGTGATGTAGAAACTGACACTTTAGTGCACAACATGTCTCTATTGAGCAAGTGCTCGATTACGAGACTACAATTCACTTCGTTGCACCGTGCAAGGACTAGAGACCACTGGGCCTATTCCGCGACAAGCACAGCAAGGAGCTCAACTTCCCCACACTCTTCTTTGGCTCTCCGAGGGAAAATGCAAATGAGACTCTACGAGCAAACAAACACATTATACTAGTCAACAACAAAAAGTTTAACTTTTACTACGGCAAGCTTTTGGAGAAAGGAACATGCATTGATGACCTCGGCAGGGAGCATGTCTTTGATGAAAGAGCAAACAATGAAATCTCAAACAATCATGATGACACATATGATATTGGTATCTACATGCCAGTTCTTAAAAAAATTCCAGGTATCGAAAATTTCATCATACCTACAAAGAAAGTCATAGTTTTGCCCAACGCAGATTACTTCTTGCGGTAGAAGCCTTAACAAAGAGCAAAGAGATATGTTTGATGACATCCTTCTACGAAAGCGAGTGCATTTGCAAGATTAAATTCAATTCTTCCTTATAGGTGGGGCTAGCAATATTAAAACTTATCTTTTGCTTCTCCTTGTTCAAGGATTGCTTAGGTTCTACAATCAAATCACATTTTCCAATGACATAAATTTATTGAAGTCACTACACACGAAGAAGGCGGCCATTGCATTGACGAAATAACTATCCACTCCACCTTGCACTTACTGGTGCATAGCAAGGATTTGTCATCTCTCTCTAGAGAAAGACTGTACATACTATCCAGTCTCTACAAACAAGTGCAACTTCTTGTGTTTGATGAAATATCCCTTGTGGGCAGACAAACTATGAACTTTGCTGATCTCCAGATGCGCTCCTTGAAACGCAATGTCAAAGATTCTTTTGGCAATGTTGATGTCATAACTTGTGGGGATTGTTACCAAGCAAAACCCATAAAGGACGCTTGGGTGTTCAAAGACATAGCAAACACCTACTAGCCAAATGTCATGATCTGCAAAAAACCATGAGGCTGAATGACAATGATTTCATTCACATTTTGAGCTCATTTAGGAAGTGCACCCACACACAACACCAAGTCAACTACATAGACAAAAAATGTTTCCGTACCTCACTACAAGACCTCGCATTCCCACACCTCTTCTATACAGACATGCAAATGAATGCACACCACGATTCAATCCTTCAAATAGTTCAAGGAACAACACATACTCTAAACACAATTGATCACTACACTAAGTCACCTTACACGCACCGAAAAATAATGGAAGATCCAAAAGCAACTGATGGTATAAGAACAAAAATAGACATAAAGGAATGCTTGTTGAACTTTGTTCGGGTAACCTTGACCAGCATGATGGTCTTGTAAATGGAGTTGATGAAGTCTTCCAAGACATGACAACACACAAAGGCAAAGACATGTTATGGATCAAGTTCACAAACCTGAATGTGGGACAGAAAGCAAGAACCATCAATAGAGATGCCTACACTGCAAATGTGGATCGCAGCTAGACACCTATTTACTGAGTCATAAAGGAAGTACAGATAGGACCATAAAAAAAAAGCATTCTACAAGGGAGCAATTCCCCATTCAACCAGCAGCTACATGTCGTACAATCCACATATCACAAGGTCTCACAATGGAACGTGTCGCCTTCTTGCGTGAAAAAGTATGAGGCCATGGTCTAGCGTACATGGCCATTTCAAGGGTTAGAAAAATTGAGAACCTTTACTTGTTTCGAACCAATTAAAAAGGAAAACTTTCATGTGGACAAAGATATCCAAGAAGAAATGCAAAGACTTAATACAACAAGAAGATGATGGCGCACAATCAAAGACGAAATGCAAACAAAATTTGATTTCAACATAACGATCCAATCTTTAAATACAAGATCATTTCAAAAGCACAAACTTGACATTCATGGCACACAAGATCTTATGCACTCTGATATCATATGCCTACAAGAAACCCAAACAAGGCAATTTGATACATTGACGTTTGACAAGTTCAGTTCAATCCACATGTTCTCCTCTTGCAGTTCATGCATTCTACTAAACAAAAGCATTGTATTAAAAGATCACCGTAAACACCAAACCAATGGAATAGAGATCATAGAAGCTCTTATTTGCAAGGACAACCTAGTTTATATGATTGTTGCAATATACAAACCACCAACCACAAACATAACAACTTTCATGAACCTCTTGGAATATATTTTCAATCAAAGCATGCACCAAACAACAAGAAAATAATCCTTGGAGATTTCAACATTGACATGAACATCACAACAACAACATCAACAAGGCTACAAAACCTTTTGCATAGATACAATTTCCACATGCACATCACAACCCAACCACGATATACGATAGCACTTTATATCACATTTGGACAAACATACCTACTATCAATGATACTATGTCAGGAACATCGTTCGCTTACTAGACTGACCACTCCATTACATACCTTTTTGCATAGCCTTTCAAGAAACAAGCCCACAAACCTAAGCTCCAACTTCCATTTGCAGGGCCTATGTGGCATTGCCACCTTGTTTTGCATGTTTTGCTTCCTATTATAAGGCTAAAGCTCGTAGTTTTTATTATAAGTGAAGCTTGAGAATCTTGAGATAGTGCAAAGTGCTTGATTGATATTACTTCAAATGAACCTCCCTTTTATAGGTGAGGGTACTTACATCCATATGCTTGCTCACATGTGGGATATCTCCTCCATGCCCCTATGATCCTTTGGCTACTGCAAGGTGGTCAAATGTGAGTTACAAGATCAAATCCTCCCCTGGGTGCTTACATGGCTACTCTCAGGTGGTCAGGTTTGATTTACAAAATATAGGCAAGGTTGGCAAGGTTTTTGTTTCTCAATACATTCCATTGATGTCACCTTTTGGCTCATGGCTTAATGATGATGCTGTGTAGTTGACCTACTAGTTCTTCAGGTAGAAGCATGGGGGGAGTCACATATTACACATAACATGGTAATCCTCCTTAGGTTGAAATTTTGTGCTTTAAACTTGAGTCAGTTTATGTTTCTAATACAATGTTTTTCTTCACAACATATTCTTTACACACATGCACCATGGTTTGTGGAGCAATGGGGTCCTCTGTCCATTTGGAATACTCAAGGAATGGAGAAATCACACTATAGAGCAAAGGCAACATACTTCAAGAATACAAGGCATGGGGGTGGTATCGCACGAAGCAATGCACTACACGAAATGTTTGATTGGTTTTATAGATGTCTAGAGGCCAGGACTCTCAAGTGCGATAAGGTAGAGGTCTCAAGTCTCGCAAAAGTGGTTCAACATGTCAAGAAGACAAGGAGATGTGCTACTTGGAAGTCCTCAACAGGGAGCCAAGGGGTTGCACTCTTTGGTTGCAATGTAGAGTCAGACAGGGGAGGCGTTGGGTCCTAAGAAAGCCCCAAATGTAAAATGTTTGATGAATAAAGTTAACACTATTTTGAGTCAATTATAGATTCCAAAATTCACAAATTTGTTTGGAAATTATAGAATTGCATGTGCGACATGGTGGGGCAGAGGGGTGAGTGGGTTGGGAGGGAGGGTGGTGAAGATTAAGTATTACCGAACTGGTGACAAAAGACTGGGGGGGGAGGAGGTGCACTCAAAAAACCCTAATTGAAAAGAAAAATGCTAAAGTGCTTTTAAAAAGACTATATAAAGCACTTCAAAACCCTAAAATCCCTCATTTCTATGGCACAAGTTAAACAAACTGCTAGACCCACTAGATGCCGTTTAGATGCTACACATTGTCCTCCTCACAATGCCATGGCCTTCAAACACACTACAAGCCCCAGTGGCCAAGAGGGCAATGATCACCAGGGATCTAAAGGTGGTTCTCATCATTAGGAGTCCAAGCAACGTGAGTCCCCACCATCCGACTCTCATGGGGGATCCCAGGGATCTCAGCACCATGAGGAATCCTAGCACGATGAAGGATCCAAGCACGATGAGGGGTCCTCTAAGTCCTTCCACACAACTAACCGTGGAAGTAGAGAGGTCTCTCGAGAGGGGCAAAATAGTCCAGTCAATCCTGATCAATTTTCCCTCCCTCCTTTGTGGGGTCCTGGCGTGGAGCATCTAGACCAACAAGGGGAGCAAGAAAGGCAAAGAGAGGAGATGGAGATTATAGGGGCCACAACAAGAGGAAGTATTTGGTGGGCTCACAGATATAATGAACCTTGGCCCCAATCCTCCAACCAAGCAGAACGCACAGTAGAGCACCATCAACCCTCTATGCCTTGAGATTATCAGATATGAGGAGCCTCTAGTATGAGTTGAGCAAGAGCCTCAGCCTGCTGTCTCACAGCCTCGTGAAAAGGAAAAGAGACCAAGGACAAAGCAGACCCCTAGGCACGAGAGGCCACCTCGAATGACCCAGCAGACACAGGAAGAGGAGTCTGAAGAGGTGGTTGCAAGGGAGGAGAGGTGAAAGAAGTTCAAAGAAGACAAGCGGCCATGGAGCCATGTCCAAAGGCCAGTGCAGTGTCCCCCAAAGATTAAGAGGCACAAAAAATTAGAGTGAAGGCACTTCAAGAGATCCGCAAGTTCCAAACCACTGTGGACAATCTCATTCCCCGTGCACCCTTCCAGCATGTTGTATGTGAAATAGCACAACATTACAAGAGTGATGTGCATTTCACTTCAGGTGCTATGGGAGCAATTCAAGAGGCAACGGAGCAGATGACAGTAGGTCTTTTTGAAGACGCGAACTTATGTGCTATCCATGCCAAAAGAGTAACAGTGATGGACAAGGACCTTGCACTCACCAAGTGCATCCCTCCCTTAGGCCCTAGATGTTGTTTAGGTTCATTTGGTGTAACCTAAATCATTTTGTAAATCTCTGCCCTTTGAGGCCAATGAATAAAAGATATTTTTATGTTCTATTACTGTTCCCATGTTATTATACATGTTACGTGATGCTTTCCATCAGTTTATGCAAGTTCAGTGTGAATTTGAGTGGTCAAATGATGTTTCTTCATCGTGGTGCAGAAGGCAAATGTGTTCGGCATCACACAGGGAGCCCAAAAATGGCAAAACTCGATATGAACACATTTGCCTTCTGCCGCACGGTGGGATTCTTAATGGATTGCTCAGAAATGACCATTATAGAACATAATAGTGAATGAAAATATTAATGCCAACAACAATTAAAGTTATAAAATACAATGACAGTATAAAATAAATTTTGTAAAAGAACACAAAATGGGGCACTGTATAAAAAGTATAGTTGTATTCATATAAAATAAAATTTCTATACAATAAGGCTTCAGAGCCTTTTTCCAAACACTATTGGAAGTCCAAAGAGTAAGCTACAAGGCCCTGCAAGAAGATTATGATAGGGCTGTGCATGAGCTTGCCATGGCTTTCAAAAGTTATGAAAAGCAGTTCATCATCCTGAGAGATTTCCAAACTAGAGTGGAAGTTTTGGAAATGGCCCATGAAGATGTTTTTGAGCAATTTAAGTAGCTTCAACAGATGCTGAGGGATTTAGATGAAGTTGTTATACATTGTGAGCAAAAAGTGGAGGAGATGGAGAACATCCACAGCCTTAGGATGAGGGAGGAAGGAATCAAGAAGAAAATTCGTCACGTACAGAGCAAGAATGTGGTATTGACAGCACAATAGTTAAATGAGATGCCTATTCTACTATGCAGTAGGGTCCGAATTGCATGGTCTGCCATACTCCGATCATAGATGACTATTGTATCCGATGGCCTGCGTGATACCACCTTGTGCATGTTTTTTGCTTTGGGGTGTTTGTGTATACAAAGTCACTATGTAGATAATGCCATTTGCCATTGTCCAGGTCATGGACAGATCAAATGTGCCTGCCTGCTATAGCTATCTACGACGAGAAAGTAGATGCTATAGCTCAATTTGCCATTTGGGCAAAAGAGACAAAAGACAAGGAGCTCAAATCGAAGAAGGCCAAGACCAAGCCTAATTGTGAGGAAAAGGAGCCTGAAGGGAAGAACCAGCCCCCTTCAGGAAAGGAGCAAAAAGGGCCAAGCTTACAACAAAGAAGCTCAAATCAAGGAAAGAGGAAGTGGCATGAAGGGTGGGGCTGGCTCGTTGGGCCCCTGCAGGAAGGACCCATCCCCATTCTGGAAATGAGCAAGGAGGACCGAGCCTGCAATCAAGGAGCTCAATAAGGAGTCCTTGAGATGTAATCTAAATGAAAGGAGTCTTTGAGATGTAATCTATGGAATCTATGTGTAATCTATTGAATTGTTAAACTTCTTTATAGTCTACTTGGGCAATGTTTTCTCAGCTATGTGACTAGATAGTGTCCTTTGATCCATGCCAAGGACCATAATGTGAGAAAAAGATTTGATTTGGCAAGTAATGTGAGACGAAAGATTTTGATTACACAACTAATGTGAGATGAAAGATTTCGATTAGACAATTAACATGAGACTAAAGAATGAGAAGGTTGGGCTTAATGAACTCAAAGATTTTGATTACCAAACTAACATGAAACTGAAGATTGAGAAGGTCAGGCTCAATGAACTCTCTCCCTATTTAAGTGTAGTGTAGACACAACTAAGAGCCCATTATGAAATCTAGTCCCAAAACTCTGTACACCGATCCACCTACAGAAGTGAATGTATGGCATATCCAAATAACTTTGGAATGCTTTTATTCTATTTGAAAACGATGTTGGATGACATCCTCGTAGAAATAGACCTGGAGAAGGAGAAAAAAACATGCATGGAGGACATGCTTCGGTGGTGGGTGTATTACTTGGAGTCGGCAGAGGCGGTGAATATTAATTTCCCTAGCTATTGTTTTTCCTCCTCCTTTAGCTTGTCAAGCTCATGATGTAGGTTTCTTTTGGCAGGACATGATAGAGGTGCAAAGATGTATAGAGCACAAAGACCAGGATGAAGAGGACCCCTAGTGAAAGGAGGAGTTACTATGGGTGTACAAGTCGGCAGAGTCAAGCAAGCAGTGTGCAATCCGAGTGTGTAAAGAGGTCTGCCATTGTGCATTAGACTGGCCTAAAGAGCTGGGAGATGCTTGCTATAGAGACGCTGATAAGATAGTTGGGAGTCTGGAATTTCCTTGAGCTGCAAAATGCTATTGTATTTTGAAAAAATAAAAATCTTGCAGACATTTCTTAGACTTGTGGAGTTTCTCATGGTGCTCACGAGTAATACCTGATTTTGTATCAACCTGCTTCCATGTTAGTATTTAAACGTTTTAAGTAGCCCGGTGGTTGAAATCTGACGGTCAATGATAACCAGTCTAAAGGGCATTGTTTTAGTATAGCATTGTGCAACAAATTTTAGGATAGCATGTGTGGATCCGTTATGGGAAACCAGCATGGTGGTTTTTTGGATATACTAAAAACAAGCATGGGATGAAATATGACGGTTAACAAAATGATAAACAATCTAAAGGGGACTATTTTAGTATAGCACTATGCAATAAATTTTAGGATAACATGGTAGTAGTGTAGGCATAGCACGGTAGTAGTGTAGGAGGATAAGTTATCGCCAGCACTAGGATATTAACAGCCACTAGCGCGGTGGTTGGTTGCACTAGGATCGACATGGAGAGTTGGCCGCAGATCTATTAAAAAATTTGATCCAACAATGGAAGACATTAGGGGAGAATTGGGGTCTCCAAAGGGCCCCCAATTAGTGTTTCCTAATTTCAAGGGATTAGTGAGGTATTTGCGGTGTACCAATGGGAGTGTTTCTTTTTGTGGGGCAATGCCATGTTGAGGTAGAGGGTGGGCAAACCTGCAAACAGCCCCTATTGGCTACTCCTCTTAAACTGAGGACCATTCAAATCATCCCCCCCCCCCCCCACTCAACCCATGCTTGACCCTTCTCCCATATGCACCTCCCCCAAACAAACCTACAAGTCATTCAAGACGCGGTGGGCCCTTCTAGGTGAATTTTTCCCCCCTCTGAAGAGAGAAAACAAACTCCAATGAGAATTTGACAAACAGAGTTTCATGAAAAGGAGAAATCATATAAGAAAGAGAGAGCAAGGAGAACATGCAGGCAAGTTTCCAAAGGAGCTAGAAGGACTCTGATTTTTAGGCCTGGCTAGATTTTTAGGAAAAGCGACAGGGAAACCTTAATTTTTTGCATGCACTTAGGTTAATTCCATCTAGTCATCATAACAAAGTTTTTTGCATGCACTTAGGTTAATTCAATCTAGCATCATAACTTAGCTTAACCTCATTGATTCATGAGGGAGGGGAGAAATCTAATTAATTGAATTTCCCTTAAAATTTCTCTAGGGGGACATATGGAAACATATACAAAAAGGTGTTTAAAAATGTTATTCTAGGGATACAAGAAAGATCAGCTTATATGTCTTCTTGGAGAACTTTAAATAAAATATTCTTACTATATAGAAAGCTCAGCTTATATACAAAAAGTTGTTTAAAAAAACTATTACAAAAAGGTGTTTTGTCGACACAAGAAATCTCATCTCAACGAGTGAGCTAGGTACCCAAAAACACTCACTTGACACTCTGCTCAACTGGTAAGTGACCCAACTTTTCTGAAAGCAACCTTCATCTCATTCTGATTGCACTTGACATCAACCTTGTTATGCAGCCCACATAAAATCCACAAATAAACATCATCGATGTAGGACTCAAATGCAAGTTCTTAGGTGGATTAGGTAGATTGCCTATAGATGATTATTTGGCTATCTGCTATCACTGGCCGCTTTTGTTTGTATCTTTCCTGATGTAATTCATCTGGAATGATTCTTTCTTGATGTATCTTTCTTGATGTAATTCTTTTGGAATACCTATCGAGTATTGTTTAAGTCATTCTCTTCATTTCCTAGTGTGGTCCTCACACTCATTTTGGTGTTCCATAGATGAAACATCCAACTACTCAAAATCTACGCTTTCTATAGATGAATACTTAGACTCCACTTGCCATGACAGGCCTTCTTCTGCCAATCTTCTAGATTGCCTCAACCTAAGACTAGTGTTCCATCCTTCTGACTCCACATAGTAATCAACTTCCACCCCTCAGGTAGTGTGGTTGAGTCTCTCTCCTTATGCTCTCTGCACTTGTTGGATAGTTGATGCTTCTACCAGTATCCTTTGGGAATTGAATGCCGGTTCTGAGACCGCACCAATTCTCATGGTAAGGTATAGCCAGTTCCTTGGGCTCAAGGACTCTTCACACCTGGCCATGTATCTTTGTCTTCTTTCCAAATGCATCTTATCCATTGACTAAGGTAAAATGTATCCGAGTAGCTATCTGAATACTTTTTGTATCACATGTGTCGATCTTTGAAGCACCACCAAACTACACCACTCATTTGGAGTTACTTGGATAAATTTCTTATAATAGCCCACACTTCCCAACCATTGTTTCACTTCATGACTGGTCACCATGAACCTTTCAAGGACCTCTCAATCCTAGGCTTGCTACCTCAATTCTCTAGATCTTCTGGACTAACAATGCGATACAACCTAATTAGTTTAAGGGATTACTCCATCTATCCCAATGCAAATATATTCACAATCACCTTACCAAGTATGGGATGCTTGAATGCAACCCTGTTGCGACCCCCATGGAACCCAGTGCTCCTCATCTTCTCTATTCACATTCAAATTCTTCTCCTATGGACATTGTTGTGTTCTTTTACCAAAGTTTGATTGGTAGTCTTTTGTACACCATGGTTTGCTGTAGACCTGATCTTGCTTTCACTGTCATCCTTCTATCTGAGTATAGTTCTTGCCCTACTTCCATGCACTAGTAGCTCCTCAAATGTCTTCTTCACTATTTTTAGGGTACCATGATTTTTGGGCTCTTGTTCACTCATTCCATCATTGACTTTTAGCTCAGTGCTTATTCGGATGTCAATTGGGGGACCGACATTCAAACTAGCTGATCTGTCAGTGGTTTCTTCTTCCTTCTCAATGGAACTTTTATAAGTTGGTTCAATAAAGCTCATAAGGTTGTTGCTCTCTCGTCCCACTGAGGCTGAATACATTTTTGCTTCTAGCGCATTATGGGAGATTTTTTGGTTATGTCGTCTTCTACTCAAGCTCACATGCTTATCCCCCTCCATTTCCATTCATCTCTAGTGTGATAACTAGAGCGTCATTGCTCTCACTAAAAATTCCATCCTTCATTTCCCGACCAAACATTTTTCCCTATGTTACCACTTCATCAAGGAGCTTGTCAAGCATGGAATTATTCATGTTTCTTATCTCCCGACATCTAACATGATTGTTGATATCTTGACTAAGCCATTATCCCAACCACGTTTTCATTGATGTAGAATGTTTTGATCCAAATGAGACCTTTTCCATTAAGCTTCTCAAGGTGTCTGAAAATCCAAGTGAAAGAGAAGAGAAAAGATCCATGAGAGAATTGATGGCAAACATTGAAACAATGCAAGCCCAATTACCTCATAGAGGACTTGTTTGCACAATTGCTCGAGTGATAAATCCTCCAAGATTGGTATATCAGTATTGGAATGGTCACACATTGAAGAAATGGTCAAGGCTTAATGCTATGAACTCAAACTATGTGGGAGATGAGCTATGTCATCTATCTCGTGTACGTGCTCATGCCATAAATCTAGTTGGTATTCTAATGGGGACCCTTACACACATGCATGGAAAAGGTCTTTTGCACAATGACTTGCATCCATGTAACATAATGCTTCACTTTGATAGTGAGTCCGATATGCTTTTCATAGGAATTATCGATTGGGGCTTAAGCAAGAGTGTTAAATATGTTAATGATGGCAAGGATAGATGTGACCCTGAATTGAAAGAGAGATGCATGAGGAAAAAGTGGTTGGATCCAGAGTATGAGTATTTACTTCTCCATTTGCAAAGTTTTCCAAGGAAACTGATATTCATGCTACAGCTCTTGCATTGGAGAAGTTGTACCGGCTAGCATACAAGTACTTTGTTCACATCCAAGATGCGACTAAGCTAGATCACTTAAAGCGATGGTTGAAAAGAATGGAAGAAATGAGGAATCCTATTTCTAATGCTAGACCTACTGTAGCAGCAGATGTTACTGATACATTCCAACTTATATTCAGGAGACATGTGAAAGTGCATTACAACCTAATGCACTATAGTCCTTTGTACTCAATTTTGATAAGTGCATTGCACTTTTTATATGACAGTCACAAGAGTTATTTGGTTTTTTTGTCTAGTACATGTCCATTTATGTATTCCTAAAATATGTTAATTGTTTCTTAAAGACTCATGAATATTTTTTTGAAATTGTGTGTTTGTTTTGTACTATTTTTGTCTCATGAATTTGATTCATAACGTATTACAAATGTAAGAATTATTTGAAAGTGAATTTAATATTGATCGCCTAGTTCTCTCACACAAATATAAGCATAAAATTTGTTTAGACTATAATAAATATATATTAAAATCAATCCATATAGCTTTGATGATTAGCCAATTTAATATGGATATTTTTCATTTGAAAAAAACATAAACTAATTGAATGCCATCCCATAACAATGTTAGAGACAATTGCTCAATTTCTTTAGCCATGGATCTAACCTAGTAGGCATCAAATTTACCCCTCTTTTTAAATCATTTAGATGGTTCCATACCCTTTGTAAATTAAAAGTTATGAGTTTATTTATGTTATTTATTTTATTTGTTTTATTTTGATTAGGTACACTCTTTATCATTTCATGGCTTCAAAGGCTCGCATAAAGGTGTTTGATTATGGATCATCTCAAAAGAAGCTTTTGGGATATGTTAGAGTGCTTAGTGACCCTACCTACAGCATGATACATTCAAAGATTCTGCAAGATGGAATTATTGATGTTCCTTTCCATTTTGTTATCAAGGGTGATAATGATAATGAAGATTGCATACTAAATGCAACACAAGAAGAACGTTGGAATGCAGAAGAGGATAGGTGCATTGGTATAAAGAGGGCTTTGAGTACAATTGTCCATGAGATCATACCATCAAAACGTGTTTGTTGTAGAACATCAAAATCAGTTCATGAAGAAGTCTCTAATGTGAATGTTGATGAAGGATTTGAGAATCTCCCTTGGAATCTTGGTAGAAACATGCACATGAGTAAATTGTTAGCAAAGTCTGCTCTCCAAGATTGAGAGAGTCAATAGATGAAATCCGTCTGCAAAAAGTTGAGTCAACATAAGACACCCAGAGATGATAAGTTTCAACTCCTTACAGAGGATCTTGATGGCAAGCCTAAAATTTGAGTATGGTGTGATGAATGTGGAATTCCTTATGGATCAGGATCCATTGAAGGCAAGCAATCACCTTATAGTTGATTATCCATCTTCTTGAGAACCCATATTCTAGAAAGCCAAAAACATCACAAAAGATATGTTGCGAATCGAGGATTGAGGATTGAAGACGGCTTTAGAAAGGGTAGCATGAAGGCATCTCAAGATGATGTTGATGATGCAAGAATAATTCTTGATGCTATTGAGGAAATGCATGCTTTCAATAATTCTCATGAACGTAATCTCCATTACAAAAAAAAGAGCTTATGTTTTAAGTCTACATAAATAGATTTAGACAATGTGAACAAAATTTTTCTTTTGCTTTAAGTTTTCCTAAATAGGACCAACAAAAGCTTGTTCTAAAATTTTCCATGTATTTGAGTTATTGCAGGAGCAAAGTTTGAGATTGTTGAAGCAACTTTGAATGACTACAAGGATAAAAATGTTGTAAGAGTGATGTGTACATATGATGGAAAATGGTTGTTTTTGTGTCCTCTAGGTTCAAATCTACAAACCATTTTATCAAAGCATATCAAAGAAAAAGTTCACATCACTTCTTGAAACAAGAAATTAATGGAGCATTATCCAATATTATCAATAGTTGCTGGCCGACCTATGAAACACTTTGAAAAAGATCCATGACAAACATCATTAGGAAACAAAGGAGTTTAAAGTGTTGCAACCAGAATGTGGTGAGATGGAAGCCCTTAGTTGATTCATTGTTACCTTCATCATCAAATTCGAATTTGTTATGTTGGGGATTGTGGCAACATAATGTTCAAGTCAAAGGTTGTGAAATTAATATTAAGTCATTTTTTATGGATCAAAAGATGGGGCATGAATGGTTTTATGAGCCATATACAAAGGCTACTTTACATGATGGGACTATAGAATACAAGGTAGAAGGATGCTTCAGGCACATAAATTGTCTTCGTATATCAAGCATTAGAGTTCCTTTTCAAGGTTTCTCATGTGATTATTGTTATAAAATTTCAAGTTGTTCTAATTTTCATATGAGATTATAAAGAGAGGGCCTTGGCATTCAGAAAAGAGGAGCTCAGAAAAGAGGCAAAGGAAGGCAGATGGATTATCTCACAATTGAAGATTGAAAAAATGCTACTTTTGAGTGTAGGAAAAGTTTGAATGAAGGAAAAAGAAATTTATGGTGGGCAACATAAAAAATTGTAATGTTGTCAATCAGAATTAGGACTTTGAAAGAATCAAGCTTAGAATGTATTAATAGGAAAGATGTTCATTGTTTCTATAACAACATAGTTAAAGCTCATAGAGAAGGAAAGTTTGGTGGAAATTAGCCTTGTGGGACTTCTTTTAAGAGGTGGCACAAAACATGTTGCAATCAAAGCAAGGGCAAAGGTTTAGTGAGTCTACAAAAACTATATATGAAGTTATTAAGCTATGGGGTGGTCCACATCTACATGACTTTTTGAGTATAAACCTTAGAGGCCCGTCCTTATCTACCACTAGAAGGCGAGGAAGAAAGACAATTGAATTTATTTGTGGTGAGCAAGAATACATATTTGATGCTATTGGAAATATTTATGTGGATGCAAAGAAAAGATATGGAGCCATCTATCTAGTGCCAGTTATAATAGTGGAAGATGAGACAACCATTAAGTGTCATATAAGGTAATTTCAGCTTTCTATGAATTTTACTTTTTTCTCTATAATCCAAAGATTCATAGTTGAAAATTTTTAGAATATTGGGAGAATATTAAACTTGATAATTTCTTTATGTAGATGGAATGCAAAAGATGACACTCTTACTGGGTTCTATAGAAGGAAAGGAGAACATCATCAATGCTCATCAAATGGTTTAATTGTTGTTGTGGTGAAGGCTCCCAAGGATACTCCAACATTATCGGATGCCTTTCCAAATCATGTCATAGGTCATTATATTAGACTTTTGATTGTTAATCCTCTACATGATCTTCTTCCGCAGCTGGTGTTGGTTGTGCATTGCATATGGAATTGTTTTGATAGTGATTTTGTAAGAAACCAATGGAGTCTTGTGGAGAAATTGTGGAATGCAAACCTAAAGTATAAAGTTGGACCCATAATTGGGCGTGCTTCAGATGGGGATAGTAGGAGACACAAATACTTGTTATTGTCTAATATGTGAAGTTGAGACTGTCAGGCTAAACCATCCCAGTGGTTGAAACTATGACAGTGTCCTAAACCATCCCAGTGGTTGAAATTGTGACTATCCTAAACATGTCCTAAACCAGCCTAGTGATTGAAATTGTGACTTCCTAAACTAGCGCGGTGGTTGAAATTTGTTTTGCTTCATTATATAGTTTAATTAGACCATGTTTTATATCCTAAACGGTAAAACCTATGTTTGTTTTTAGTATATCCCAACAACCACCGTGTTGGTTTCCCATAATGAATCCACACATCCTACAAATCCCTTCATCTTGTAATAATAGAAGCAAACCACTGAGTTGGTGGTTGTTCATATCCTAGTGCAAACCAACCATCGCACTATTCATATCTTAGTGCAAACCAACCACCACACTGGCGATAACTTATCCTACACTACTACTGTGCTATCCCTACACTACTACCATGCTATCCTAAAATTTGTTGCACAGTGCTATACTAAAACAGTTCCGTTTAGACTATTTATCGTTTTGTTAACTGCGTCAGATTTCATCGCATGCTTGCTTTTAGTATATCCCAACAACGACTGTGCTAGTTTCCCATTACAAATCCATTCATCTTGTAATAATAGGAGCAAACCACCATGCTGGTGGTGGCTGTTCATATTCTAGTGCAACTAGACACCGTGCTAGTGATAACTTATCCTGCACTACTACCGTGCTATCCCTACACTAATGCCATGCTATCCTAAAATTTATTGCACAGTGCTAGTGCCCTTTAGACTGGGTATAGTTAACTGTCAGATTTCAACCACCGGGCTACTTAAAACATTTAAGTAGTCACATGGAAGCAAGTTGATACAAAATCAAGTATTACGAGCACCATGAGAATATCCACAAGTTCAAGAAATGTCTGCAAGATTTTTATTATTTCAAGGAAATTCCAGACTCCCACCTATCTTATCAACCTCTCTATAGCAAGCATCTCCTAGCTCTGGAGGCCAGTTTGCTGCACTATGGCAAACCTCTTCACACATTCAAATCACACACTAACTCTATCGACTTATACGCCCATAGTAACTCCTCCTTTCATTGGGGGTCCTCTTCATCCTGCTCTTTGCGCTCTATACACCTTTGAGCCTCTTTCATGTCCTGCCAAAAGAAACCTACATCATGAGCTTGACAAGTACCTTAAAGGAGTAGAAAAAACAATACCCAGGGAAATTAATAATCACCATTTATGCCAACTCTAAGCAATACACCCACCACTGAAGCATGTCCTCCTTGTAGCTATTTTCCTCCTTCTTCTCTAGGTCTATTTCTGTGAGGATGCCATCCAACATCATTTTCAAAATAGAACAAAAGCATTCCAAAGTCTTTTAGGTTGCCATAGATTCGCAGTAGGTGGATCAGTGTATAGAGTTTTGGGGCTAGATTTCATAATGGGCTCTTAGTTGTGTTTGCACTACACTTAAATAGGGAGAGAGTTCATTGAACCTGACCCTCTCATTCTTCAGTCTCATGTTAGTTGTCTAATCTAAATCTTTCATCTCACATTAGTTGTCTAATCGAAATCTTTCGTGGTACAATAGTTCACTAATCAAAATCTTTCAGTTTCACATTAGTGATCTAATCAAACTCTTTCGTCTCACATTACAGTTCAAATTGAAATCTTTTGTCTCATTATTATCATTGCACTAGCGTGGATCAAAGGACACTATCTAGTCACTTAGCTTAGAAAACATTTCCCAAGTAAACTCTGGAGAAGATTAACAATTCAATAGATTACACACAAATTACATAGATTACAATCTCAAAGACTCCTTCCCTTCATGCCGGCCTTCCCTTCATGTTGCTTCCTCTTTCCTTGATTTTGAGCTTCTTGGTTGTAGGCTCGGCCCTTCTTTCTCCTTTTTTGAAGGGAGCTGGTTCCTCCCTTCAGGCTCCTTTTCCTTGCAATCAGGTTTGGTCTTGGCCTTCTTCAATTTGAGCTCCTTGTCTTTAAGATCTTTTGCCCAAATGGCAAATTAAGCTGCAACATCTGCTTTCTCGTCATCAATAGCTATGGCAGGTAGGCACATTTGATCTTTCCATGACCTGGGCAATGGCAAATGGCATTCTCTGCATAGCGATTTTGTATGCACCCACATGCCAAAGCAAAAAATATGCATAGGGTGGTAGCATGTAGGCCATCAGATATAGCAGTCATCTATGATGGGGCTATTGTAGACCATGCATTTCAGACCCTACTGCATAGTAGGATAGGCATCGGATTTAACTATTGTGGCTGTCAATACCACAATTTTACTATGTACATGATGAAGTTGCTTCTTGATTCCTTCCACCCTCATCCTAAGGCTGCGGATGTTCTCCTTCATCTCCTCTAATTTTTGCTCACTCTGTGCAACAGCTTCATCTGAATCCCTCAGCATCTATTGAACTTTTGTAAATTCCTAAGAAACATCTTCATGGGCGGTTTCCAAGACTTCCACTCTCGTTTGGAAATTTCACAGGACGACGGACTGCTTTTCATAGCTATTGAAACCCACGATAAGCTTGTGCAAACATCTATCGTGATCTTCTTACAAGGTATTGTAGCTTGCTCTTTGGACTTCCAATAATGTTTCAAAAAAACAACCCTCATCGTGGCTGCTACAAATTGCTCCACCACAGTGGCTGCAACTTGCTCCACCGTGGTGGCTGGAACTTGCTCCATCATGGCTGCTCTCTACATCCTTGTTGGCTTGGGAAGCTACCTCATTGTCTTATCCACCGCGGATGCTCTCTACCCCATCCTTGGTCTTGAAGCTCTCTTGTAGTTCCTGCATCACCTTTCTGGTTTCTGCATTCTCCCTTTTCAGCTCCTCCATCATCTAGTCTTTTTCAATGTTCAATGTGTTCTGCATGTTGCAGAGCCGTTTGTAAAGAACCTTCTTTTTGGCTCTCTAATCTTCAAGGTCCTTTCGAATATTTTCTAGCTCCTTGTCCGCCATGTCCCTGCCATTTCTCATCTCTTCGAGCCTATCTTGAAGCTCCTTCATGCGCTTCTTTGCTTCTTCTCTTCTAGGCCTTTCCATGTCAACCAATTTTGTAGTGGCCTCAGCTTGCTCTTGTGCTTGCAAGGCCCTCACTTTGCCTCCTCTACCTTGGCTTTTGCACCTTCCCTGAGACTTTTCTCAAGTTGCACTGCCTTTGCTACATCAGTGGCTTTATCTTGTAGAAAAGTCACCTTCTGAGACATCTGCTTCTCATATTGCTCAAAAATCCCTTTGAGGGTAGATGCCATCATGTGCATTGCAACTCCAGTGAATTGAGATGACAATTAGGATTTGCTATCCATGCAATTCTTCACGTTGGTTAACACACTCTTAGAGATCGCCCTTGAGAAAGATACATCACGTCCTTTCAGTTGCTCTACTACTGCTTAAAGCTGCCAGAACTTGCAAGTTCCTCTCATATCATGAAAGAAGTGAATGGTCTTCTTCAGTACATCTTGAAGGCCTGTTAGCAAGCTCAAAATATTGACTCCACCATCTTTACTAATCTAAGCATTGGGGTATACATCTAAAATACCCTATCTCTTCCACTACTTCTCGAAAAAGTGTGCTTATGTACTACCTCCATAAATTCCTAGAGCCTTTTCAATCATGCTTTCATTGATGGTAATCTTGTGACCTTGACAGACTAGTTGCCCCTCCTTCATGTTCACCTCCTACACCATCCTGGTGAAGTTTTGGAGAGCATGCACATGAGAGCAAATTGGGCTTTTGAATAGCGAGAGAGGAGATCCCATATGTCACGATTTCAAGATCAGGGGCGGAGGGGCTCTCACACTATGCTATAGAGGGGGAGGAAAGATTGTGTAAGGAGCTCCCGGACTGTGCAGGGTCCATTACAAGAGGGGATAGAAGATGTATGAAGAGTGCAAGGAAGAAAGAAATGGTCAAGAGGGATAGAAGATGAAGCAATGAAGCAAATGGAATAGTGGAGGGTTGAGATTGCAAGGGAGAATGAAACATTCGAGAGGGATATAAGAGGAAATGGTTGTGGAATAGCTGACTACACTATCAAGGTGAGAGCCATCATGGTGGTTGTAGTTCGACTACTATCAAGGTGAGAGCCACCATGGTGGTTGGCCCAAATTTTGAATAATTCAAGGCGGCAGTACTGACTATGGTAATGAATGATTAGAGGTGGTGGCATCTAAGATTTCCAGCCACGACTGTGGTGGCAGCTAAGATCCACCAGGCTGTCAGTTAATTACCAGCCATCGTAGTGGCCTACAATTACTCACCTTTCGATTACCACCACCAGGCTTGCATACATGATTACTATGAGTGTAGTAAATTATGGTAATGAGAGATTAGAGGTGATTAGGCTTCATGATTTACTTTTGTGGGAATTACTACCCGATGGTGATGGCTGTCATCAGTCACGTTTGTGGTGGCTACAATTCCACCGTGCCACTACTCACCCACCACCACACTTTATGCTCTACTTTGCTCCACACATAAAAGTTTCATATCCTGGTGAATCTTTGAAATATTTATTTTTTAGGGTATACAAACTTTTGACACTAATAAAAATTTCTCTATGCTAGCACTAGTGGAGACCGTTACACAAGCGACTCCCCACACATCTGAATGTCATCATCTTACATAACATGCTCACAGAGGGCCTCTTTCTGGCGGTGCTATATGGGTTCCCCCTAGATGTCAATGAAGCTCTCAATATTTTTAGAGCAGAGTACTCTCAACTTGCTGGGGGGGGGCATAATCTGAGTCCTGGTAATGTGCATGGTCTTTGGCCTCTCCATCGTATCCTCCTCCGGCTCCCTAAATCTTTTTTATGCAACAAGCTAAACTGGCAGAAAACTGAGTTGTACAAATTCCCTCTTGCTCAGATGAGGCTCTCAGCAATGGCTAGATGTAATCTTTTGGGCAAGCTCAATGATATTTTGGCTCATTGGATGTAATGTTTTGGTCTCTAAGGCATTTATGTAATCTCTTTTTGTTCAATTTGAGGCTCTCAATATGCATTGTTGTTAACTTTTATATTTGTATTTGAATGGTTATGGCCACTACTTGTAATGTTTAAGGCTCTCAGCAATTGCCGAGTTTTTATAAATGTAAGATCCTCTGTCTAATTTTTGCTCGGGATAAGTTGAGCAAAAGAGATTACAATGTACATTTATGTCCAATAATAGGTTATATGCTCAACTTTCACTTGATCTAAATTGTACTTTTGCCATCATTTATATTTACTACAAGAAGGACTAAAATACCAGGAAAGAAGGACTACAATTTCCTTGGTTTATGACCCTTAAAGGATTATCCATACAGGGATCGT
The DNA here is from genome assembly GCF_047967505.1 of Dipteris shenzhenensis. Lineage (NCBI taxonomy): Eukaryota > Viridiplantae > Streptophyta > Polypodiopsida > Gleicheniales > Dipteridaceae > Dipteris > Dipteris shenzhenensis. Next base: position 33,160,473 of record NC_141613.1, read on the forward strand.
ACACCCACCGCCCCAACCACGACCAACCCCACCCCCTTGTGTGTGAGATGTGGAATGGAGCATCTATTTCAAGACTGTCCCATGAGGAGAAACAAGTCAACACAATAAAAGAAATGGAAAAGCTACAATCTCGAGGAAGATGGGTGCAACCCATGGTACATGGTACTTGGGAAGAGTTCAAAAGATGAGGAAGAAAGTGGGAGGGAGATATGTGGATTATAAGTGTGGCTTTTATTTAACATATAGGCCCCAAGGTTTGGAAATTCAACTTGGCTGGTATCAAAGGGTGAAAGGAGCACAAATGTTCACATATGATTTGACTGACTTAAACATGGTGGACATCGAGACGATTATTGCATTAGCAAACTTGACATATAATGCAAGAATGGATAAGTACCATCTAGATGAGAATAACTACAAAGTTTTTAATCACTTCTTAAAAACTGTTAATTAGTAAGTTTTCCATTCATTCTCATGTATGTGGTAAATTTCAAGAAATGTCTTATGATGTGTTAGCTCATCCTTGGCTGATTGTGGTTTCAAATAATCAAACTTCACATGTACCGCATAAGGAGATGGGTTGAATTTTGAGACAAATTTCTACATTTTTTGTAAGTTGAATACGTTTAGATAGACTTGAATTTTTTCTAGCTTTCTCTTCTTACATTAGGCATTTCAAATTCTTATTGATGAAAACACATGGTAGTATCGGATGGAGGGCTAGATTTGGAGCAAATTCGGGGAGGAGAAGCGATTAATTTTAAGGCCCTTTCTTGGCTATATTTGTTGCACTATAAATAGGACATTGTCCCCCTCTACATGTTAATCCTACTAAGGATATTTTGGGTTCCATCAAGGAGGATGAGAAATGTACAGTAGCCTTTCGTCTAGCTAAATTAATTAGAAATTTTGCCACATCTCAAGTAGGTTTTGGATTCACCCTTGATGACAATTCTAAGTTGTAAATCTATTTTCAATTATTGATACAATTGTACCCTTGATCCAATTCTATCTTCTCTTGTGGTACTTTTCATGAGGCTTTTGCTACCTATTGCTTGAGCTTGTGATCCTGCTTTTCTACTAGGGTTTGACTAACATCCCAACTCTAGTACTAAGACAACTCATTTTTTATTTATTTGTGGTGTCAAATCAAGAAGGAAATCATGGGCTATTCCAAACTTTGAAATAGAGTACAAATGGAGTAAAGACTCGTCTCTAGACTAAAATATATTCATGTGCATGAATAACCAGAATCTAAGTTGAACAAAGAATTGTAGTATTTCTGTTTTTTTGCAACTTTGCCTTTTATATCATCTTCATATAGAGTATATTTTTAAAGTTAGGATCTCTGAAAATTTATTTAAAAATGAAGTGATTGCGTAGACATAGAACCAGATAATGAAAAAAAATCAAGGGAGACAAATTGAGAAAATGATATTGATTGAGTGATAGCAAGTGATTTGTGTGCTCTTTATATTTTAAGCATGATGCCTAATGAGTTCCAACAATGAAATGCTAGTCTATGCATCATATTGGATATAAACAGTCTCGCTCAATTAACAAGTAAGGCTTTAAAAAATTGTTTGTGTGCATCTTCTTATATTTTTGTTTCATTCTATCCATGTTCCAATTAGAGTTACTTCATGAAAAACTATTACTAAGGACAAGTTTGGGAGTGTAAAAGGGAGATAAAAAGAATAATGGAGCACATGCATGGGAGTTTGAGAATTGGTTAGCTGCATAATTGGAAATGGGTTCTATTGAGCATATGTGTGTGTGCGTGCACGTGCACATGTATGTGTGTTATTAGCCGGAAAAGAAATAAAGACCAGAGGCTAGAGGCTAAGCATGGCAATGCTCGAGGGCCATAGAGAAAAGGAGATCGTAAGGGCAAACCGTTAATCATGGGAGGGGAAAAGGAATTAGAAGTGGAGGGAAGGAAGAGGGAGACTATGACACAAGGGGAAAAGGAGAGGGGGAAGAGAAGCATGTACATGATAGGAGGAGGAATGTAGAGATGGAGACATCAAGGGAAGAGAACCATACTTTATTTGAAAGAAAGGATGAGAGGGAAATATCAAAATACTAGCTAGGTGGCTTTACAAGAATGAGTGTGTCTCATCAAGGAATAGCCCCCTCCTTTTATAGCCAAAAGAGGGGGTCTCTCCCAATTAATGTATCCTCCCACATGCATGGTGTGTGTGGAAAAGTCTCCCATGTGGGCTAGGCGGTTACGCACTCTCAATTGTGTGCGACAACACTTTGCCTCAATTTTCCACATAAATCAAGCCCCATATCTCAAGTCTATGATACTCCCTTGGTCTCTTCCCAATTTTATAATATGTTCAAACCTCTAGGAGGACAAGTGGAGGGTTGGCACAATGAATCTTGCCACCTCATCCTACTTTCCCAATTATTTAACTTGCTCTCTTGGACCTTCTATACCTCCCCCACATGGGCCTATCCCATATGGAGGGAATAACTCAATATAATATCCATCTCCACCTATTTTATATTGCTTCTCCCATGGACTTTGAGCCATATCTCACTAAATGCAGCCTACGTGGAGGGGTGGCACATGGAGGAGCCATGCCACCTTACATTTTATAATATTACTACCATGGATTATGTACAACACACCTTATGGGTCCTCTTACATGGAAGGGTGGCACATGGTCATGCCCTGCCACCTCAACCTTGGGCCCTATGCACACCATATTTTATTATACTATTGCCACATATACAAACACACACACATATTAATGCCTTTTTCCTTAGGCAATTTTATCCATAACAGTTCCCCATGCAGCTCCTGAACTTGTACAGACCCATTGCTACGTTCCTTGATGACTTTGTATGGACCAGTCCACAGTGGCAGAAACTTCTTATCCATTTGGTGGTCCAATCTCTATTATCAAAGCATAGCACAACATCCCCCTCAGCAAAGTGTCTTTCCCATCCCTTGTGAATCTTAGCATCCAAGCGAGCCTTTTGTCGATTCTTTTGGATCTCTGTTTGGTGTAGTGCAAGGTGTCGGGTTTCATCTAACTTCTCAAGTTGTACCAATCTGGCCTCTACATGTTCATCTTCTATCATCCTCTGTTCCTGTGCCAATCTCAAGGCCGGAATCTCTATCTCTAGTGGTAAAACTACCTCAGTACCATACACCAACTCAAAAGGAGTGTGACCTGTAGATGTTTTATGAGTGATGTTGTAAGCCCACACGGCTTTAGTGACCTTCTGATCCCATTGGCTCCTGTTCCCTGTGGCCATTTTTCCCATGGTTTTACAAAGGAGGCCATTGGTCCGCTCTGTTTGACCCATGGATGCTAGATAATAGATGCTAGAAGTGTGATGATCAATACCCATGCAATCCATGAGTAACTCCACTGCTTCATTTAAGAATGGACTCCCATGGTCAGAGACAATCTCCATGGGTGTCCCAAACCTTGTGCAGATACGTTCAAATATGAAATTTGAAACTGCCTTACCATTTGCAGTGGGGAGGGTGATAGCTTCAGCCCACTTAGTGACATACTGAGTGGCTACCAAAAGATACTTCTTTTTGCAGGCAGTCATGGGCAAGGGCCCGACAAAATCTATTCCCCACTTCTGAAACGGACGGATGGACATCACTGGGTGATGTTGCCCAGGACGCAAATCCTTCCTACCAAAGAATTGACATGGTTCACAGGTTTTGCAATACAAAGTGACATCTTTGAACAAAGTCGGCCAATAGTATTCAGCATGTAAAATCTTCTTAGCTGTATAGTCACTGGCATAGTGGCCTCCACAAAATCCATCATGATAATGCTTCAATACCTTAGGCACTCCATCTGCATCAATGGCACATCTCAGTACCCCATCCATGCCTTGGCGGTACAACACCCCATCAAGGAGGGTGTAGCGCCTACTATCTCTGCGGATCTTCTTTCTCTCATAGCTAGTACTTTTTGAAGGAAAGGAGAAAGCAGTCAAAAACTTGTAGATACCACCATACCATGGATCCCCAACTTCTATGGCTGCTACAAGGGTTACATCAAGGCACTCCTCTAAATCAATCAAAGCATTCTTCAAGTTGGAACAACCCCCTTTTACAATTTTGAAAGAAAAATCATATTCTTGTAGAACTGCCAACCATTTGGCCAACCGGCCCATGGGATTTGGTGATTGAAGAACCTGCTTTGCAAGACCACTACTAGTGACTATAAAGAAGGACTTTCCAGCCACATAATGCTTAAATTTCTCAATGCAAAACACCAAAGACAAGGCATGCTTGTTAGCCTCTGAATAGCATCGCTCAGTGTCGAGCAATTGTCAAGAAGCAAATCGAACGGGATACATGAATCGATCCTCCCCTTGCTAGAGAAGAATACCTGCCAAAGTGTGCTCACCAAACCCAGGATTGATATAGAAAGTCTTTGACCAATCTGGATTGCGTAGAATGGGTTTTGAAGCTAGAGCATTCTTGATTTGTGCAAACCCATGATCACAATCCTCATCCCAAGAGAAATCAACCCCATCTTTTAATAGCATAGTCATGGGTCATGTCAAAGCAGCATATTGATCAATGAAGTGGTGATAGTATCCTACTAGATTGACAAATGAGCATACCTGACATTTGGTTGTAGGTGGGGAGAGCTTGAGGATGGCTTCTACCTTCTCGGGGTTAGGCTTGACACCCTCGGATGAGACAATATGTCCCAATAACCTTCCTTGAGTGGCTCCAATGGTGCATTTCTCAGGGTTGAGACTGCCATTTGCATCATTGACCTTTGGAAGGCCAATCTAACCTTCATGACATCTCCTTACGTGACGAGAATATACATAATTCATCTAAAAACACCTCCAAGAAATCCCCCAAATAAGGAGCAAACACCATCTGCATAAGGTAGCATGAGCATTGGTGAGGCCAAATGGCATTACCTTGAATGCAAATGTCCCCCAGGGTGTGGCAAATGTGGTTTTAAGCACATCTTCTTCAGCAATTCTGATTTGATAAAACCCAGAGTAACCATCACAGAAAGTATACAGCTCATGACCACTTACCTTCTCAAGAATGAGGTCTTGAAAGGGCAGAGGATGATGATCCCTCTTGGTGGCGGCATTGAGTTTCTTATAGTCGATGCAGACCTGCCACTTGTTGTTTTTCTTTGGGGTGACTACCACTGGCGAAACCCATTCAGTATTGTGAACCGGAACAATAAACCCAGCTTCTAAAAGCTTTTGCAACTCTGAGCGCAAAGCATCGGTCTGCAGGGGCCCTAGTCTCCGATACTTTTGAGCCACAGGCTTCGCATCAGGCTTCAGCTCTATCTTGTGCTCTATGGTAGTCACATGGCGAAGGTGGTGGTAGCTAGTTGCAAAGAGGTCAAGGAAATCTTTGAACATTTCTAGGAACTCATCTTTCTCACTTGGAGTGAGGTCTGGGGAAAGCATAGATTCAAGCTATTGAGGACTAGCTGTTATCTTTTCTGCAGGTGGCAGGGTCGGAGACACCCCCATCATGTAAACTTCCTCCTCTGAGAATTCCTCCCCCCCATCTGATTCTTCCATGGACTCAGACACCGAGGATGAGAGAGTATCATTGTCTTGCTCCTCTTCTTCTTCCGGTTCCATGGCACCGGGTTGCACCGGGATCTTCCCCTTGGAAGCACCAAAAGACATGTGTCCTGTCTTCCAATAGCTGACTGCATCACTCTTTCTCAACCATGGTCTCCCGAGTATGGCTAGGTAACTTCTGCCTGTATCTTCACTGTCCACTACATAGAAATTAACAGTGGTGGTCAACCCATTGACAGTGATGGGCAAATCCTCAATGACTCCCAGGGTGGTGAGTCATTGACAATCTGCTACCTTGATTCGAGTGGAGGAATGCCTTGTACATTTCAAATTCAATTTCTTCATGATTCGGGGCACCATGATATTACATGCAGCTCCCCCATCAACACACACATTTTTGACACAGCAATTATCTATGATGACATCTACTGTATGTGGGTGCCGATCAATTTCTTCAGAGATAGAAGATACCTCTCGTACCTTTCCCTTTTTCTTGCTCTTCCTTGTTGAGAGACCTTACTACAGCTCACGTCTCACCTTAGGGCTTAGTGCTATTAGTTGAGGGAGTGTGATGCTCAAAGACCAATGAGCAAGGTCCTGAATGACCGAATAGTCCTCTTGCCCTGAGCCGATGGGAAAATCTGAGGGTGACCACTTACTCCTGTGAGATCTTTTAGTCTTCTCTGTGGGTGGGTCTGCCATCTCAGCATCTGAGGGCTCTGAGAAGGACACCTTCTTCCTGGGGCGGCTTGGTCCACGGTTTGGAGAGGGGTCCAAGGTGGCACGACTTCTTTTCCCAAGGTCAAGGATCTCTACATCAGAATCCTCAGTGCCAGACTCATTTAGAAGATTCACCCTTGGAATATTGGGGCATTCTGTGCATTAATGACCCTTCTGGTGGCACTCGTAGCATACAACATTAGCATGGTCTCTTAGAGGGCGATTGGCTTGATTTTTGATGCCCACCATCTCAAGCCGAAGATCATTCAGGGCCTTGGCTAGGTCATTGACTCCAAGTTCTGTTGCAGGGGGGGCCTCTTTAGCTGGAGGGGCTGCGGGAGTAGAGAGGAGGGGGGCTCGTGGGCGAGGCTGGGGAAATCTTTGAGGCAGAGGGTGAGGATATACAACTTGTTGAGGGTAAGCATCTAAGGGAGGACCATACATTTGAGGTGGAGGCGGTGGATACATCCCTGATGAGGGGTGGGGGTATGCCCCTGAGTTAGACCCCCCAGGTTGTTGTTGCAAGAATTGAGGGGGTTGCGGAGGGACAATCTTCTTCTTTGAAGCAAGGGCAGACTGAACTTTATCAAACTTTTGAGCAATCTCATGTGCTAGCACCATAGTTTCTGGATTCTCCCATTTAAGCTTGAGGCAGAATTCATCACTTGCTCTTGCTACAAGGTAGCCCAGCACATGCTGAGTCATTCCAGCTCAAAATCCGGCATTGTCCTCTTGCGTGGCAATTAAACGGTCCAAAAGCATGGCCGCTCGATCCACATATTGACGTGCCGTCTCACCTTCAGACTGCTTCAAGTTTGGCACCTGCAGGTACACATTCTCCGACTCCTCTTCTTTGCCGAAATACTCAATCATCGCTGCTGTCAACCTTGGCCAGCTTTGGCGGACGTCTTCGGCCTGCTTCTCATACCACACTTGAGCCAATCCCTCTAGAAATGTGGGAATAACCAACAACCATCTATCTTCAGTAAGAAAGTTGAGAGAAACACAACGGCGCTTGAAGGCCACAAGATACTCATTTGGATTTTCTTCCGCCCATCCACAAAACACGGGAATGTCAGCCATGCTTGGAAGATGGAAAAGAGAGGCTTATCTATGGACAAATAATAGAAAGAGGAAGCTTGAACTGAAAATCGGGTGAAGATACATCCACAAAGCACACATAGGCAAGGTAGGGTGTGACTGGTGTAGTGTGAAATACTACACGGGAAGAATCTTCAGCATAAAATAGCACATAGACAATCTTAAAAGGACCAACCCTCATGATATCACATCCATCTTTACAAGCGAGTGCTAGAGGCGCGGCGTTGCATGAAGTTGTTCATCAAGGCAAACACGAATGCCATGACAAATGTCAACAGTTGGAGAGCTTGCACATCACTTTCAGCTTCTTCCAGTTCTTGTAGTCGCCATGCTATTTCTTCAAGGGGTGTGCAGTCTGGCATCCTTTTTTTTGAGCAATGTCTTTGAGGACCTTCCTGATGATCTTTCGAAGTCGGTGAACTCGTATCAAGTATGCCCAACGCTTAGTTTTATGATGACCACAACCTTTGCATTCCTTACAAATGATCACCCTCCTTCGTGGCTTGCGGCTTTGTTGGGGTGGTGCTTCCACTTGTGTCATGCATGATTGAAGTACAAGCTTCACGTGCCAAGAATTCAGCAACTAGATTTCGAGCTCGAGGGATATGCTGAATTTTTACCTCTTCAAATTGGTTGCAAAGTTCCAATGCTTGTTGATGTCGTGGAACCAAGCCTTTGCTCCGCACCTTCCACCTTCCACTAACTTGTTCACACACTAGTTGAGAATCTCCTTGCACCTCAAGTTGCTTGGCATGATGTTCTTGTGCCTTTTGTAGCCCAAAAATGAGCGCCGAGTACTCAGCTTGATTGTAAGTACTTGCAGGTGCAGACTTGCTGTAACAATACTCCTCACCACCCGGTGAAGTGAGCTTCACATCCACACCAGTAGCCTTGGTCGAAGGTTTGTAAGCTCCATCAAATTGAAGGATCCAAGATGTCATCACACCAAGACTAAAATTTGGACATCCCAAGTTTCTCAGTAGTCCAAGATAGGTAGGAGGAGAGGGTGGGGAGAATTTAACACTTGAGCCAAATGTTCAGCACCAAACAAACTTGCAATCCCTTGTTGATAGTTTATCTTAAGACCAAAAAGAATTACAACTTGAAGCTCGAAATGAGGCACAAAAGGTTGATTAGGTACAAATGGATTCCTTGGTCGAAACATTACCAACCATAGCCGAGGCTTAGAAACCTTGGTCGAAACATTACCAACCATAGCCGAGGCTTAGAAACCTTTGTAGTGAGATTGAGAATAAACCATTCAGGACGAACTTATCCACAGGAATCAACAAACAGATGCACCAAATCTCCCCCCAAGCTGAGCATCCCACCCTTCGATGAAGGATAACGTTTTAATTACCTCTGAGGCAGAAAGTAGTTCGATTACCGCAAAATGAGTAGAGGTAAAATCAAAGTTCTCCCAGCGTATCAGTAGTTCTTCACCATGAATCATCCACGATGTATCATTCCACCCGTCATCTCCTTGAACGATGCACTGGACAATCAGCCGTTGAAGGTCGACATGAAGATCAAGGAAGACATCTCGTGCATTGGTAGCCATAAGGTGTGGAGCACCAGGCACCAATTCTTTAAACGCATCGAGAAGTGACATAAATATCCACCCTCCTCGTGTGGCGTGCATCCGTGAAGTGAGCTTGGAGAAGTTCTGAATCGGCAATCTAGCAAGAGATGTGAATAGAGCACATGAAATGCAATACTTTTGTTTTTTACAGTAAGAGCAAACTCCCTCCGATTAGAGAGTTACAGTCCCCGAGATTTCAATATATGAACAAAAATCATTACATTTTTACCACTTCCAACTTGTTGGCCCAATGATAAGTCTCCCTTTTGTGAAGGGGGAGGTCTTGGGTTCAAATCCTACTCTTTAATAAAAAGAGAGGAGAGGAGAAAGAGAAAGAGAAAGAGAGAGGGTGGCCGCTAGAAGTGGAGGGAAGGAAGAGGGAAACTATGATACAAGGGGAAAAGGAGAGGGGGAAGAGAAGCATGTACATGACATGAGGAGGAATGTAGAGATGGAGACATCAAGGGAAGAGAACCATACTTTATTTGAAAGAAAGAATGAGAGGGAAATATCAAAATACTAGCTAGGTGGCTTTATAAGAATGAGTGTGTCTCATCAAGGAATAGCTCCCTCCTTTTATAGCCAAAAGAGGGGGTCTCTTCCAATTAATGTATCCTCCCACATGCATGGTGTGTGTGGAAAAGTCTCCCATGTGGGCTAGGTGGTTACGCACTCTCAATTGTGTGAGACAACCCTTTACCTCAATTTTCCACATAAATCAAGCCCCATATCTCAAGTCTATGATATTCCCTTGGTCTCTTCCTAATTTTATAATATGTTCAAACCTCTAGGAGGACAAGTGGAGGGTTGGCACAAGGAATCTTGCCACCTCATCCTACTTTCCCCATTATTTAACTTGCTCTCTTGGACCTTCTATACCTCCCCCACATGGGCCTATCCCATATGGAGGGAATAACTCAATATAATATCCATCTCCACCTATTTTATATTGCTTCTCCCATGGACTTTGAGCCATATCTCACTAAATGCAGCCTAGGTGGAGGGGTGGCACATGGAGGAGCCATGCCACCTTACATTTTATAATATTACTACCATGGATTATGTACAACACACCTTATGGGTCCTCTTACATGGAAGGGTGGCACATGGTCATGCCCTGCCACCTCAACCTTGGGCCCTATGCACACCATATTTTATTATACTATTGCCACATATACAAACACACACATATTAATGCCTTTTTCCTTAGACAATTTTATCCATAACAGTGTGCATGCATGTGCCCATGATATTAAAAATAAAGTATATTATTTGGTTGCACAACACAACTTCTAATAGGTGGCGTCACTTCAACTTACACTAAAATATACAAGAGAAGGACAAAAATTAAATGCTCTTCAAATTTCACATTTATAAAAGGGATATAATTATTAACCCCAAAACTCACAGTAGGGGCCTATAAAAGAGGGAGATAGGGGTTACAGAGTGGTTTTAAAAATACCATTTGAATGCACATTGTATACATGGTTTACACAAGGTGGAAGCCTCGAATGCATATTGTACGAATTGAATTGAATTGAATGAATCATGAATGCACTGCTATGAATTGAATGAATCATGAATGCACTTCTATAGGAGTTGAATTGAATGAATGAATTATGAATACACTTCTATAGGAGTTGTAAGAGATGGATATGAAGAGGTGTGTGTCTCTTGGCATCACCTGGTGGGTGTGAGTGTGAATGCAAACCTTATTGGTCTTATATTCCAGTACATATTACCATCAATAATTGTACTATCTGTTAGAATTACCAGCTTAGTTTTTTAGCGTGTTTTCCACATTATATTCATACTACTTTGTAGTGGTGGAGATAACTGGAAAAAAAAAAAGTTGAAACAAAAAAAAAGCATTGTAGAACCCTAAAAATATGTTGTGCAATTCCCACAATATTCCTACATTAGCATTAACCATTCCTAAACTAAAAAACACCAAGTCCCTCATCTGGAGGAATGAAATCAGAGAATGTACGCTTGCAAATCTCAAAAGGAATGTCCTCCCCTATTTATTCACCTACATCTACACGTCATCGTATGTATTCCAATAATGTGCAAATAATCGCACTCAAAAACTTATTTACAGTCTACATGACAACGGTCTGCAAGCTGTACAGAATTCACATAACCTGTTTGACAATCTCAAGCGAAATGGTCATACAGTTCTCTACCGACAACGAGAGGATATTTCATTCAGGGAAGAAGAATACTCATATTCCAATTTAAGCATTTAGATGGCTTTATGCGCAGAATGGACTGATTTATTTCGGGAGCAATGTGCTATATTTGAACACCAAAGCTATGGTAAGGACGATAAGTTAGGTGTGCAAAGCAAAAAATCAAGCGAAACAGTGATAATGAATACGTGACGAATTGAGGAAGAAGGTACAGATCCCAACAAAGCATGCCGTTTCAGAAGAAAGATGTTTTCAGCATATTGGGCTAAAAATTAGCTACGAATTCAAGAGAAGGTGCCATTCGCCAGAAGGGCCTGCGAGTCTATCTCGTAGCTGTAATGGAGCGGCACGGATTCATCTGCACTGTAGATCATGAGCCCAGGGAATGTAATGTTCTGCTTGTGAATCAAAGCCAGTGAATCCCACCATGCTTGGCCTTGTACACCCCGGCCCTTGATTTCGTAGCTCGGTGTCAGCTTTTCGTAGCCAAAAAACTGCGCTTTGGCGTTGTAAGCTTTTAGATACGCAGCCGGAGTGGGCACCGCGTCTGCATAGAATTGATACAGCACGTAGTCTATGGTGGCGTTGTATGCTTTGTACAGATCGATGTAAGGTTGAATCACGTGGTTAAACGGAGCGATGCTAACCACAAAGGATGGATTTTGCTTCTTCAGCATGACTAGCAGTTCGCCGATTATCGAGCTGAAGTTGTTTGGGTAATTGAAATTCTCGTAATCGAGGTCAATCCCATCCAAATTGTACTTGTTTATAAGAGACGAGATTGAGGTGAACGCGTTATCCAGCCATTCTGTCCTATTATTGGGCTCGTACCAGTAGAGGGGCTGATCCATGCCAGAATCGTTGTAGAGGCTCCAACCGCAAAGGCTCATCCTGACCTTCACATTGCTGTAAGCGCTTTTGACCTGTGCAACCGCAGATGGTGTAAGTCCTCCATCCCAAACAGGGACAAATTGACCGTTGTTGTAAGTCCCATTCGTTGAGGCGTCCACCGCAAAGCCCATAATATAATGGAACTCCACTCCATTGTTTATTGGCACAGAAAAATTCATCGGGTTTCCGGAAGCTCCTATGTACTCCATGAAGACTTTGGACGTCCCATTACCTGAGACACGGGACATAAACTTGTCATTGCTTCGAAAAACATCCATGAAAATCAGACTACCGTTAGTGCGCCTTGCTTGAAATCAAAGGGTAACGAGATTTCAGTGTTTCTGTCACGCCATCCATTTCCTTCCACGAGACCAATGGCCTAAGATGGTTACCAGTGGTAGACGATCCAAAGGATGCCTGAATGAGCAAAAGTAACGTCAGCGGCACCAAAAACTTGATCCAAAATGCTGCTGCTCGATCCATCAGAACGCGTGCTACACGCCGAGGGTTGACAGCTTGTGAAAGGTAAGCAGGAGCTGCAAAACTGGTGCTATAGCGGTATATTTCAGCTGACTAATCAAAACCACAGGAAAAACTGATATATAACACACAAATCGTGTGAAAAGCATCGAATAGATCGTTTAGCGACAAGTGAGGGAGCCGGCCTACGACCCAAAACAAACAAACGGGCACTAAGCAATGCAATGTTGGATTTCACAACGAACCTAGAGACGGCAACGCGCAACGCTTATATCTGCCGGCCACCATATCATGTGAACGGCTAAAGTGACAAGTGAATATGCAATTGTCAAAGTACATGAATCCTCCACCAATTTTGTTTTCCCTTTGCTAGAGGATTCATTCTCCTTTTTCAAATTTCTTGATAACAACGTTTCCAGCAATGTTCTCGAATATGAACATCTTGCCACAAACAGAACACGTTTGTCTTCATTCGTTGTAGCTTTTTAACTCTGTTAGCCTTTTCATATAGACGTCAGCAGGTTCGACACGTCTATTTGCCTTATTGAGTATAGGAACTCGATAGTGTATGCAATAGAACGAATAGAACGAATTGTGTTAGAGTGTGGTCTAGTCTTCATCGAGTGAAGTTGCTCACACGGACATCTTTGGGTAAGTGTGTGTGTAACCAAGGCTTTAATGGTCTTATCTTCTAATACTCTCCCTTAAGACTCTTAAGGTCTTGAGGCGAGTGTCAAAGTTTATTGTTTGTTAGACTACGAAATAAGATGCACCCCTAGTCTTGTGGTGCTTAGCTATGAGTGATATGCTATAGTTATTTAGAAATATGCAAATGCATTCTTAGCTATCAAGGATCAAGTGTTGCTTGTATGATGAGCAACCTAATTGCCGGTCGCTTGAGCTTCAAAATTCTTTTCAGCATTTCTCGAGCTTGATTGTCACCCTTACTCCCCCTCAAGGGGATAAAAGGATCAATGCCTCATCTTGAATGTGAGCATCTTGGTTTTCATGATTATCTTGATCATCATAGTTGTAATTATCTTCATTATAAGCATCACATCTACTTTAATGGATGATTTTTTCATCTTAGTTTCCTTAAGAAGCGAAACTTTTATATTGATGTCGAAGGTTTGTATGCCCTCTTTAAAATAAACATGTGAAATATTCACCAAGATTTGAAACTTTTATGAGAAAAAAAGTAAAGTTTCACCAAGATTTACATCTTTTACTTCAAAATTCAAAAGGAAATATATAAATATCTATTATGTTCTATGAATATTGTGAAACTAAAAAAATTAGCTCGATAAACTTTCACCAGGATTTTATATTAATATATAAGTATAGCTTCGATAAAAACAACCATGTTTACCATTTTCTTCTTGGAGCCATTCTAAGACTCTTGGTGGTCATCATCATTTCTATTGTTGCCCAATCATCTTGCTGAGTAGATATGTCTTGATTGCCGTTAGGATCTTTATTGTATCATCATCGTCAATGGCAGCTTCTCCATCATTGCTGATCGACTAGGTCTTCACTTTGTTGATTAACACCTTGGTCTTGGTCTACTCTTGAGCATCATTTTGTCAAGATCACCTTTATCGATAGCCTCTTTGTCTGCATGTGCACCTGTGTTGTCATCGTAATCTGAATGCTAACCTGTAGGCTCTTCATGATTTCCTTGACCATCGTGGTTTGTAACAAACATAGAATTTATCCCTTCTTTACCAAGGTAAAAGGGAATTTGAATCGCTGTGTAGAGATGAAACGCGAGGCCATTTTCTTGACTTTTGGTGTAACTCGTGGCTTTGCATAGTTAAATTGAACATCATCTTAAAATTTGCAAAGATGTAAGGTTTTTGAATTTTCAGTATGCAAATTATCTAGTGCATACATAGCAAGAATAAAAAAAGGGTCAAAAAAATTAGTAAGAAACTCAACAACAAGTACTTTAATTATTATAGATAGGAGTTTGTCACTTTTTGTATACATTTGCCCAACATTTGCCCATGAATTTTGGGTTGCGATTCTCTTGGTTCTCTTTTCGCATCTCCTCTTTATGGTGGGAGTCGACCTTCATATTTGGCTCTGAGGGTCTTTGAATTTTCCTAGTCATCTGGGTCTTTGTGCCCTTTGTTATGCCCTCATGGAGCTATGATGTCTATGCTCCTATTGTCAGGGGAGACTGCCATGAGTTTCTCTCTTTGGTCAAGCTAGGAGTTTCTCTATTTGGTCAAGCCATGAGTTTCTCTCTAGGGTGGAAACTCCAAAATCTTAAAGGAACCATAGGATTTATTGACGAGCTTAACTATAGGATCAGTCTCAACACTTTTGAGTCGATGCTTCTCAATATATAGCATGACTAGGTCACCTTCAACAAATACAACTCTCTTTCTACTCTTGTTCGCTCATGCAATGTAGACAACCTGAGCGGGCTTGATGTGCTTACAAACAATAGTAGCCAAAATGTTATAAAGTCCTAGGTGAATCGGTCATTACTCGATGCCGAAGACAGGTCAATGGAGTAAACAAGAAATCACTATAAAAGAAAATACACACAAATATAAGACTTATCTTGATTGGGTTCCCAAGCTTTGAAAGTGGAAATTTATCGAGTAGAGTGTCTATGTGGCCTCTTAGACTCACATGCTTCCAAAACGAGTGCATCTATGTTGCAAAGTACAAAGCAAAGCTGTCCAATAGCACTTGTAGTTTGTCTATAGCTCTCATGAACACCTGCTTATGGCCTTTAGAAATTCCTACTTCCAAAATATATTGGGTTGCTCCCTTGATTGCACTTTTTCCCTTGAAAGATATCTTTATCACCAAGAACTTTAGAGAATAAAGCAACAAAGTGACTTGACTTAGTGGATAGTCATAATTGTTGAACGAGCTTGGGGTAGAGCAATCCTTGGATGGGTGACCTCCCAAGAAGTTTTGAGAGAAATCTCACAAGTCTCCCTCACATTCAACCAATAGCACCTTTGGTGCTAGGTATGCTAAGGACTATGTATTGGTAATCGTTGTTTGCTTAGCAGGAGCTAGGACAAAATTGTAGCTATTGGCTTCTCGTAGTATTCGATGTTATTGCTTTCTTTTTATTAAAAAACATCTTCCCTAGGTGTCCTTTCCTTCACAGTTTGTTTTTCTTTGTTGAACTTATTTTCTTACTCCTGTTCACATGCTAAAAGCAAGCCGTTGTGTTGCAACCTTCTTTCTTCCTAGTTACTTGCACGCAGAGCTTCTTTGTTTGTAGAAACCTCAGATTCCCATGGTATGGACCAATGAAACTTAGCTCTTTTTACCAATGCAATGGGAAACGCTCACGAAACTTGTAAATCCTTGAAAACATGGCAAAAAACCATACAAAAATATGCACGAACTATCAAAACTCACAAACAAAAAGAGAGAAAACAAGTGTGCGTGGGTGCAATCTTCTCCCATAGGAGTGGTGCTCTCCTTCTATCTCCTATTGACTTGAATTATGATTGAATAGCTTTCGATCAGAAATCATACAAACTTCATGTACCTCTTCCCCATCCATGAATTAGGGTAAAGCCCTACAAGACACTTTCAAAATACCTTGCTTTTTCTAAAGATAAAGCTATTTTTTCCCTTTTTAGTTAATACACTACACACGCACCAGAAATATGGTGAATCATGCTCCCCAAATGCCATAGCCCAATCAATTACTCTTTCCCTGAATTCACAAAATCAATAATAGTAAAAATTTTCAAGCATAGAATAATCTTGGAATTAATCACCATAATTAATTAGCCTTTAAACATTTTAGTGACACAAAATCAATAAATCATAGATGGATGGTGCACACATGAGACATGCCATTAGATGGTGCATCTCATGCCACACATACATGAAATCACACAAATGGTGCACAAATGCTACACATACCATCATCGCATAAGTGGTGCACACAATGCCACACACTTATACAGACATAGCCATGTATCCAATCATGTAGGAGCACACATGCATTACTACAAATAGCAAGTAGACATGCATCAACTGCTCAACAAAAATGTTGGATCTCCCCAACTAAATACTAAAGGATTATTTTCCTCTCTCCATAATATTTATTGCCAAGATACGTGTGATATTGATTTCTACTTCACCACCCTTCCTAGTATTGTGAATGAGATCTGTCAAATTAATGGTGTGCCCCTATCCATGTGGAACTAAAACATATCCATGATATTTCCAATCTACTAATTAGCTTTGATATCTCCTCAACTAGGAAGAAAGGGATAATCTTGTTGAGAGACCATGCTCAACATCATTTGATCATATCTACATAGCACTAACCCAATAGAGTGCTATAAAGGAAAGGGTTAGATGCCCTAACCCTAACCCTAAATGGGTTTGTATATATATTCTACATTTTCAACTAAATCTAGTGTATAGTTAGTAATTTGTGGTGTGCTCTCTAGCTGTGCCCTCTCTCCTCATCTCCACTCTTCTCCTCTCCCCTCTTCATATGTTGTCATGGTATCAGAGCATGGTTCTACCTTCTATTGAGGTGCCATCCTTGTGTAAGAGTGTGACTGACTAAGAGATCAAGAGAGATTGAGAGTTCATCCTTCATTACGTTGATGAAATATTTTCGTTCATTTCTATGAGGGAATTTTTGTCATTCTTGAGAGATTTTCTTTCTTTCTCTTGAGTATATGAGAGTTCATTTCATTCTAGTTGTGAAAGAGAGGGATTCCTTGTGTGTTCTCCTATTGAAAGAAATAGAGAGATACAGAGAGAGACTTAGAATCGTGAGAATTCATTGAGAAAACTTCTACATTACTTGTGAGAATTTCCATCCATGTTGATACAATTCTATCCATTGAGTGAGAGAGCGGAGTTTTCTATCATTGCATGTGAGTAATAGAGAGGGGGAGAGATCCTGAAGCTCTATCTATACCCATCTCTAGCAAGATCGGCTGCCTACAAGCTTGGAGTCTACACGACTGGGCAGCTAACTAAGCTAAGCTCCTATCTACAACATACAATGCAAAAGCTTCTCCAACAAAGCTCACTAGCCTGCGACATAAACGGTAGGCACATAGCGCCATAGTAGCTGCTCCACTTCTAAAAATAGCCTCAACACATGCCTCCAACATCTAAGGCTCACGTGCCTTCTACAACAATGTCTCCAATCGATCTTCAGCTCCCTTTATAGCCTCAATGATAGAGCTTGTCTATAGCCGGCCCTCCTTCAACAAGGCTCCTTTAAACCTTCAGTGCCACCGAACAGAAGCCCCAGTGCCATAGCTCTAGCAGCAAGATGACCGCGGCTCAACAACAGTGTCTAAGCCTCTACAATCTAAGGTTCCATCATCTATTGAACGAAAGGAGCAGTCCAGTGGCTCAAACGACTCTACTTCTCCAAACTCCGCTCCTAGGCCTCAGTGCGACCAGTACACATAGGTGGAGCAATAGAGGCTCAGCCACGCCCACAACCTCCATAACCAATCGACAGAGCTTCATCGACAGTGGGCTCCTCCAATGCTCCTCCAATGGATGTCACATCCTCAGCCTACGCCAAGCTGCCGCCAACGATCAACCATGCTCCAAGAGCCTGCAGCTACAATGACCTACTCTTTCCCTGCTCTAACAATGGCTCCTATAGCATCGTAACATCGGCTCTCCAAAACTAATGTTGCACTAGCAACTAAAGCTACTCCTACAACTCACAAGCCTTCTCCAACACACAACGGTAGCCACTCGATGGCTCTTCAATGCCAACCAGCCACGCACCTCTAGATGACTCCAATAGGCTGACTCAAAGGTTTCTCTTGCAATTATGGATGCTTCAGCCACAAGCTAGCTCCAACCAGCGCTACGCCATCACCATATCGGCTCACATCAACCTCCAATGCATAGCCACTCTGTTAGCACTCTGCATCAATAACAAACTCTAAGATCTAGAGCCGAGGCCATGTGGAAATGCCACGTGGCAAATAAGACATTACTATAGTTGTTAAACTAACAACAATTGGTTAGTCAGGGGCTTGGTCAAGCTTGTGCCATGTGGCAATGCTGGCCCATAGGTGACACATCAGCATCCTTATCCATAGGATCCACATCATCACTACCGACCATGCACCACATTAGCAGCATCCTACTACTGCCACATCATCACACTTATCTTGCCACATCATTTGCCACAATGGTAGCCACATCATCACTACCATGTCATATGCCATGTGTCACTGACTAGCGATGGGAGCAAGAGGTGCACAAATCCTAGATGTTGGGGGGGATAGGGCAAGTAGAGTAGGAGAAGGCAAAGCAAAAGAAAGGCTAGCCATGTTCGATGACATCAAAGATGAGGGAGGGGTGTTGAGACCAAGAGAAAGGTTTGATGGGGTAAGAGGAGCACCAAGCGGAAGCAACACAGGAGCTATGGCGAGAAGTAGAGAAGAGGGTGAGTTTGGGAGGATGTAGGGGATGATCAGAAGAAGGTGGAGAAGAAGATGAAGAAGCTCTATTTCGAAGATAGAAGATGATGATGAAGAAGAAGAGGAGTATGGCTGGAGAACAAGGCACTGTAATTGTTGCAAGAGTTATCTCCCACCACTCCATCTCTGTTTCTTCTTCTTCTTCTTCTTCTTTCACAGCAAGCTCCAAGCTTTAATAAAATCACCCAACTCCAATAGTTAGACACAAGGGCTCTGCAAAGAGGATGAGATCCAAGTTTGCTTTGGATCAGTCTAGACTTTGGGAAGAGCCTATGCTTTGGATTAGTCTAGCTTTGGAAAGAGCTTGTATAATAAGAGAATGCTTTTAGAGTTTTGCTTTGGTTTTGAAAGAGCCTATATAAGAGATGCAGCTTTGCACAGAGTTTCTACCTCTCCGTCATCACCCTTATCACCTTAAGTGGATGTGTGTTGTGCTTTTAAAATTCATAGAAATTTATCACCTTCCTCCCTTGTTCAATGAGAAAGAGCAAGAGAGAGAGAGAGAGAGAGAGAGAGAGAGAGAGAAAAGAAAGAAAGAAAGAAATATATTAACATCCTCGGAAGACCTTACAAGTTATGAGAGAGAGAGAGAGAGAGAGAGAGAGAGAGAGAGAGAGGGAGGGAGAGGGAGATGGCTAAGGGCAACGAGAGAGAGAGAGAGAGAGAAACACTTTCCAAAGAAAAAACAATAAATATAAAAATATTGTAATTAAGAGCATTTTTAAGGGCAATGCCCATTTTATAAAGTACACTTCTAAGGTCATTTTCACATTTTCAGTTTCCCACTTTTGAGTAACCTTGCATTCCACAGCCTCCTCTTTCGTCTTCCCAAGCATCCTCCTACACTCATGGCTTCCCCTAGAGAGGCTTTTGACTAGTGGATTTCATCCATTGATTCCCATGCCTCTGCAGATCAGGTTTATCCTATCTTCTGCAAGGCATTCCATCTTGAGTCACACTTGAGAGCTCTCCTTCCTGTTGATAATCCCTCTCTTCAGTTTTTTGATAGACTTATCCATGGGCAATCTGTTACGATTGCTAACTCCCATCACCAATGGGTTTCATTGGATATTTTGAGCTCTTTTGACTAGAGTGCTAACTTCAAGAAGACACTAGGTAGGGCCATGGATAATGTCCCTATCTCTCTCCGTGAGTACGCTATTCCCATCATGGATGATTCATCTTCCCCAATTCATTTGATCAAGAGAGATGCAGCCCTTACCATTATCCTTGTGACTAGCAAGTTTGATGAGGATGTTGGTGAGCAGCCCGAGGGTCTTGCATCCAAAAGTGGCAGAGCAGGTCCATCAATAAGTGGTGGAGGAGATGACCTAAACCTAGACCTGGAGCCTGAGGAGCATACTATTAGCCTAGTTGAGGAGCAAATTGAAAGAGAGGTCATCTTATCTTCATATCCAACTCATACATATCCATCCTCTACCTATTATCCAGATGAGGTAGCAACCAAGCTACACCTTGCTTCAGTTGATCCAATCAAGATTGAGGGTGAAGAATACCTTACCCTATTGGAAGTGATGGAAGAAACCAGTCTTTGAGAGGATAAGGTGCTATGTCGACTCTCGAATGACACCTTTGATGATCTCATTGGCTTTGATTCTCTAGTCAATCTAGGAATCGATGAGATTGCACACTTTGATGACTCAAGCCTCACCAATTTGGAGGCAATCCAACTAACATAGAAGGCAATCGTGGATACCGCACCAAAGTATGACATGTCCGATGAGCAATTTATGAATTTGCAGAGAGAAATGGTTGGGGAGAGAGATGAAGAAGCTGGCACCTCAAGCCAACATGAAGTTCAGGACCAACCACAAAAGGAAGTCCAGTTGGACACTATAGTAGTAGCTGATGCACTCTACGATGAGGCAAAAAAGGTATGTAGCTTTGCCAGCTTTATCATGTGATTCAAAATCATCAATATAATTCTAGGTTCCATTTTAGCAACAAAAATCATTGCTTTGTATTCAACTGGTAGAAATAAAAAATAGGGTTCAGAGTACAAATCCCAACCAAATTTTATGATTTTAAACCGAGGACATCCTACTCACTGCCACTTGCCCATGCCACTCCATTTCTAGAAACACTTAGGGTTATGGTTTTGTAATTTAGAAAAATAATATTAAAAAAAATCAAATTTAAAGGGCCACTAAGACCCTAACAACCATGCGCATCTTTTTCATGCAAAAAAACTCCCTAAAACCCCTAAATCCAACATCATGTGACCAGAACCCAATTTCTACAAAAACTAGGCTCTGATCCAGGATGTCAGATTTAGGGCTTGCAGGGTTTTTTTTTGCATAAAATTGATGCACATGGTTGCTAGGGTCTCAATGGCCTCTTAAATATGATTTTTTTAAGATATTGTTTTTCATCTATGAAAAACCCTTATTCTTATCAATTCCTAAAAAATGATGTTTTATTAATTTATCTAATCTTTGGGTTTTGACGTGATATGTTGGTTGCAGGATATCTTATGGGTTGATGAATATACTGGATGCAAGGGTGGAATTAGAGGGTCTTCTAGTGGGGGTATGGCTTCGATCAGCCACTACATCAACAGAGTGCCTCAACACATTTTGGTGTTCTATCAAAAATTGTCAGTGGATGGAAAGATGAATATCATGAAGTTCAGGGTCCTCAGTTGAATGGTGAAGATGAGGCCCATCCGTCCCACTACAGATCGTGTTGTTCTGGTTAGGCGTAGTGTAGCTTTATTTTTGTTCTCGGACATACAATCCGATCCTGCCATAGTATCATAGCTATTGCAGGGCTAGCTGGCATTGCAGATCCCCAAGCTATAGAGAATGAAATTGTGCAACCCTCTCTACTTCAGCAAGCAAAAAAGGGATCTGAACCAAGTAGGAAGAAGCGTAGACTAGAGTAGCTTGTGCATTCAAGTGGATGCTCTTTGTAATGCTACTCTATGTCAATAAAGAATGCCATTTTCAAATTATCCTCTCTTCCTGCTACAGAACATTGTTTCCTTTTCCATGTTAAGTAAAATTGAGTATTATTTCCTTTTGCATGTTCTATTGAGATTTGATGTTTATTATTTCATTTTAATGTTGTATACATCATCAGAAAGTCTTTCGTAAAAGTAAATTGAGATTGCATGTAAGTAAATTAATAGATTGCAAATACACTGAAAATAAATTTGAGATTGCACATACAAAGACAATTCAAAAAAAGACATTTTATTATATTGAAAAGAGGCTGATACAAGATAGATGCCCATAGGCAGAGTACATGAACTCTAACTATTGCCCAAGGCAAAGCATACAACATCCCTAAGTGCCCTTGGGCTTCCTAAGACGGACAATAAATTGCATGTCTGAGGCAATCACCGTGACTCTTTTCTTATAGATGGCAGCTAGCTGGGTGTCATCCATAAGGCCTACTAGGTAGGCCCCAGTTGCATGCTGCATGGCAAGCAAGCTCTCAACTACATGTTGCATGGCAAGAAAGGCGTCTCTAGAAATATGCCAGGGAGCCTCAACAACTCTGTGCCTGTAAAATCAAGATACTGAGCTAAGGTTAAGGTCCTGCATGACCTTGCGTACCACCCTTGCAAAGCTCGCCATCGGAATGAGCAGATCGATGGACTTTTGAAACTTTCTGATCTCCCAAAGTGCCACTGTTCCCGGCTTGAATCTATATCACCTCACTAGAGGAGGGCCTCTCTACCCTTGATGTGGAGGGCCTCTTCCTGGATGTTAAGGGCCTCTTTGCCTTGTACCTCGAGCTCAAGCACCTCTCCCCTATTGGCATGGACCCTGATCGTCTATTCTTGCCTTGACCCTCTACTCTATCCTTCGTTGTTCCTCTTCCTCGCACTCCTCCTCTATGTTCTCTAAGTCATTGGTCTCTACATAAGGATCTTCTTATGCCTTCCTCTGTCCCTCTTCTTGGGCCTTCCTTTGTCCCTCTTGCTCCCTATCTGGCTTTTGGATTGGTAGATTCTCCCTTCGACGAGGATCATTGGGGGGAGAGGGGAGAAGGCTATCACTCTCTATCTCTGAGTCTAGAGGTGGGCTATGCCAGTCTCCATGGTGTCTTGATCTTGGGCCTGGCCATGGGGATGGAGAGAGTGTGCGAGAGAAAGGGTGAGGATGTGAGAGATAGGGTGGAAATGTCAGGGGCAAGTGGGAGGTGGTGTGGGAGTGGAGAGCTCTTTAAACAATGAAATGAAAATGAGGGCCCATTCTTTTATATAGGGCCGAAAACTTCTAATTTTAAAAGATACTTGTTTCAATAAAAACTCTTAAAAATATATAATTAGTGCAACCTTGAGCTAAATACTTATAAATAACATCCAATAAAACAAAATTTCTCATTTATATTGCAACTCATGGCCATTATATGTTGGCTTTACTACAAATCACATAACTAAAATTACAAAGAAATTCTGAAACTTATGCATGGGCATCCACATTGGAAGAGTCTACACCATCATTTTCATCTATCTCTGCCCATATGCGCCCTTGTCTATGACGGGTTGCATGCCACCTTGCATGACTCTGTCTTGCATTTGATGAGTTGTATATTCTTCTTTGACGTTCTCTGCGTTAACATCTCGCACTGCATGGGACACCAAGGACTCTTTGAATGCTAGTGTTGCAACTGCTCTTATTTCGATACGCCTATACTACCATTGAACCAATTGAACGATTGGGCTTGACTTTAGTTCTACCACCCCTATGTTGGGTCGCTCTATTATATGCACAACGTGCTTGCCAATGCGATCTTTCCATGCCCTGAGTGGACCACACTCCGATGCTTCCATAATTCCATGCCATGTATGGTGCATGAGCACATAAAATGTGCTACCAAATCAAAAAACAAGTTAGTAAATATAAGACCATTCAATATGCACATCTCAATGTCCAAGTTAGAGATTACCATGTACTGTGTGAAATGATTGTTTCCCCAAGCTATCTCCATATTCTAGCTAAAGTCATTCACAGCATTGATGAAACACTGTGCATCATCATCTTTGAATCTTTTCTTTTGTAGTAAAGGTACCAAGCTATCAAGAGCTAACCACACTTGCCCCTTTTCTAGTGTTTTTTGTCCCTTCCCCTCTCGTTCACAACAGGCATTGTGTAACTTTCTCCATACATCAAACACATTAGCGCATTTGAGCATCATTCTTCTTCTTTGCATAAAGAAATTTTAAAGCCTTAACACCACCAAAGCTTGGCTTACAAAGAAACAATGTCTGTTTTTCAAAGATCTTTTATCACCTTCTGTAATCTTTACTTGCCCACAGTGGAGTCCCATATCTGAAAGAACCTTTTCAATCTTACAATCATCCTCCGACTCTCTTGTTGGGGCTTCAAGTTATATGCATCAATGATGTACAGATGCACCAACTTTTCAATTATTTTCACAATAGCATGAAGCACACAAATGTGTACTCTCTCAAGAGGAATTTCAAGAATTGGGCTCCATGATGGATCTTTCCATCCCCATCTGGTGCTTTAGTTTGATCTATCTCTGCAAGTTCAGAGGCCCATTACTTTCGATTCTTTTTACCACCCTTTGCAGTTACTGTTGTTTGCATGCGCAATGGACAAGGATAGCTTGTATTTGCTCCATGTGCCACATTAAACATACATTTAAAAGTCTTGAGGTCAGCAGCTAAATGCCATTCCACATGGTAGGATCCATAGCACTCAACTTCAAGCTCACCATTGTTATGACGTTTGATCACACTTGGGATACTGGTTTGGTCAAAAAACCTCTTCAAAATTGAATGTGACTCTTTTGGCACCTGTAAAAAAAACACATGTTATCTCAAAATATTCTAAGCCTTTTTGCATTATTGCATTAGAACTCAAATTTCCATCATACCTCAAAGGCAGCCAACCACCAAATCTCCTGTCAAACTAACTCTTTCTAATTTTTGACCTTTGATCACTCACTTTCATCAAGCTTTAGTACAATCTTCAAAATACCATTGCATTTCTCCATAGGCATATCATAAAACTTCACTATGGCTTGCAAAACTCTTTGAACATCCATCACAAAGTTATTGTTGATTGTCAATTCCAATTCTTTAGACTCTCCAACCTTTGTTTTCAAAATTAGTGTACTAATACATGCTGGGGCTCACTGACTAGATCAAGTACATCAAAACTGAGTGCATTGCCTGGCCTTATCAACATCAGTCGGTTTAAGAAGCAGGGCTTTAACTTTAAGAAGCAAGGCTTTAACTTTTGCTCCCACAAAAAGACATGTTGCTTTTAAGCTTAAATATGAGCCGATATGCCCTTGTACTTATCCATGTAGTATCACAGACTCCCTGTGCAATAGT
This sequence comes from Dipteris shenzhenensis, assembly GCF_047967505.1. Lineage (NCBI taxonomy): Eukaryota > Viridiplantae > Streptophyta > Polypodiopsida > Gleicheniales > Dipteridaceae > Dipteris > Dipteris shenzhenensis. The sequence continues at coordinate 33,185,805 of NC_141613.1, forward strand.
TGCATTGAAATGATCCACAACTTTGTTCATTGACTAAGATGTTATCTTTGATTTTAGACTTTTGAATTTTGGATGTTGTATAATAGACTCCAACATTTTTTTTGTAAACACTTCACCCATAGCACCATAGTGTCCATCATGGATAGACATGAGTTTTAAAACACTCCTACAAGCTCTCACTCGACGCTTCCACTGACCACTTTTCTTGTATATTTCATCCATTGGATGCAATTTCTTCTTACGTAGTCTTGGACCCATTGGAGTATCCTTCATGAATCGTAATGTTTTTTCTAACTTTTTGATCTCATCCTTCAGAGTTGTGTTTTGCGTCTGTAAGCTTTGTCCCAATTGAGCATCTAATGTTTGAACCTTTACCTGCAATTCTTACTTTTTCTTCTCTATGCCATCATATGCAGACATTTGAACACTTGTAGCTTGCATAGATGATACCAAATGTTGATTCCAAGCCTCCAACATTGCGATCCTTTTGTCTCTTTCATCAAGCAAAGATTGATATTGGCTGTGAAGGCTACTTGCTCCATGACCAATCAACATTCAATAATATCCTAACAAACCATTGTCACCCTTACATAGGAACTTTATCAAGCTGGTCAATCCATGGAATTGAGGAGTCTAACAAGTTTATGGATCTACTCAATATATTTTCCCTTCTAACAACAAATCCATATGTGTTTTTCCTCGATTTTGAAGAGCTACTAAATCACTTTCACTTGCTAAGGAGGATTCATTCCTCTTTAAAAATGGTGCATTCTCTGCATCTATTTGAAAATGGATATCCACCTTTTTTTAAATTCCGAGCGGCTTGTATGATTTCATGCACTTTCCATCTAATATAATATAACATTGACATCAACAAACAAAATGAAAGCCCCAATTGCATGCAATTGAAATCTACAAATTTAAAAAAACGTTTACTTATCATCAAACATTGTTAAACTATGTGAATGAACAATACCTCACAGGGATCTTTGAAGGAAAAATGTGATCAAACTTGTCCTCCTCAATGGTCCCTCTTGTAATCCAGGATGCTAAAGCTAATGGATTTTTCTCCAAAACTAATAGTATGCTTCCAAAAAACTCCAAATTTATTTCAAACCATCTTTTGTAAAAAACCTCAATAGTAAGAGTGTTTTTTTTAAAACAAACAAATCTTTCTTCCTCTTCAAATCATGTATTAAAAGAAAACAACACAATTACCAAAACAAACTACAAATTAACTGCTTCTTCAAAGTTGCATCATATAATCTCATTATTTTCATTGTCTTGCATTGTTCTAAAGGTTTTCTCACCTGATCTTCATGCAAGTTACTCTGATAGACCCTAATTTGAGTTGAAATCTAAAAACATTCTAAAACTACATGAATGAATAGAAGTTCTTGATTCTTGGAGCAAGGTTCTTTGAAAGAAAAATGTGATCAAACTTGTTCCTCCCAGTGGTCCCAAATGTGTTCCAGGATTGATGAAGTTGATGGTTCTTGCTTTAAAACAAATTATATGCTCCCAAACATCTTGAAATCTATTTCAAGCAATATCTCCTGTAGAAAACCATTGATAGTAAGAGTGGAAAAGACTCATTTCTCATCGAATTTCTTACCAAAAAAACAAAATTTTCAACATTTTCAAACCATGTAATAATACAAAACAACACAACTACACAAAATGAACTACGAACTAACTATTTTTTCAAAGTTACATCATTAACAAACAAATCTCATTATAATCACTCTATTGCATTGTTCCAAAGATTATCTCACCTAAACCTGCATACAAGCTATCTGGATGGACACCCAACCTTAGAGATTGCAGCAGGGGAAGTAATTAGTATTGAGAGATGGGCAAAAGAAAGATTGATTTTCATGCATCAGCAACTGCAACGCCTAAAAATCAATCTTCTTTGATCCTTTCTCAAAGAATCTCGTCCAGTAGCTCCTTCTAAGCTGCAAACACCCTGCATTTGCTCAGAACATTGATTGCCTTGTCTTCATGAACATGATTTCAGATCATGGGAGAATCTCAGATGAGAGAAAAAGTGGCGAGACTTGAAGGAGAAGTGCCCAAATTAGAGAAAGGAGAAGGTAAGTTGAATCTCATTCAAAAATCTTGAAAGTTTTGAAAGAATGAGAGTGAAATGCAGGTAGAGAAGAGAAGTCACAAGATTTTGGTGTGAGAGTCCATCCCATGAGAGGGAGAATAGAGAAAAAAGCTTCTCGGCTCAGGAGCCAGTAGGAAATTTGAATAGAGAAAAAAGCTTCTCGGCTCAGGAGCCAGTAGGAAATTTGAAAAGAGGGCTAGAGCAAAGAAAAATTCAAAATGGTGCTCACAAATGAGGGGGAAGCAAGAGGAATGAGAGAGAATGAAAGGAGTGTGGTAGTTGGATGGGAGGATTTGGTTTCAGGTCAAATGGTACAAGTTTGGTTGAGAAACTAGGTTTCTTAGTTTGGTTATAGTTTAAAAACATGATGGGTGACTTGAGGTAGCAAGTGGGTGCTCCACATCATTGTTTGGGCCATTGACTAAAGAAATAGAGAAGTCAGACCACTTCCAATATTCTATTGCCCTCCACCAATCAATATTCTATTGGGTTTTATTCACGTTATTCTTCCATGTCACCAGCCCAAGGGCTCCCTTACAAGGCCCTTTTTGAGTCCAATTTTTTTTAATGCGAACCAACTTTAGTAGAAGCACCTCTCGAGCAAGAGGTATTCTTGATTTGATACATACAGATGTATGGGGTTATGCCCATACCCATAGCATCAATGGTTCACATTACTACTTGACTTTCATAAATGACTATAGCAAATATTGTTGGGTCTACTCTCTGAAAGAGAAATCTAAAGTGTTTTCCAGATTTTAAGAATTCAAGCCATGGTAGAAAACCTGACAAGCATAAAGATCAAAGTCATGAGATCAGATAGAGGAGGTGAATTTCTTCACTGTAGCCAACCATGATGCATTTGCATGACTTTGAATCCAATTTCCTGCGATGATCATAATGTATGTGGGCATATGCTATGTAACCAAATATCAGAGATGCCCAATGTGTGTCTTGTGTCCAATGAATGCTTCATAAGGTGTCATACCTTGAATCGGTTCGGTAGGAAGCCAATAAAGCAAATAGTTTGCAGTGGCTATTGCTTTTGCCCAATACTGATTTGGAAGATGCTTCTCACTAAGCATTGCTCTAGCATTGTTTGTTGCTAAAGTACCATTCTTCCTTTCAGCTCTTGCATTCCACTGAGGAGTATCTCCACAAGTGAATTGTCTTCGAATGCCATGACTTCTGCCAAAGTTCATGAATGCTAGCAATGATGACCCGACAGACAACCTTCAACAAGGAGCCTCTCCAGTGCCTTGACAACGGCTGCCATTAACCTTCTCATAGCTCGTGCAATACTGCAAACCAGACGGCTCATGCAAGTGCGCACCAGTCACATCAACAAGCCTCACCCATGCATAGCAACAACCAGACCACCTTCAACATCCCGGCGGCTCATAGACACTTAAAGCAAGCTTTTACGATTCAACCTCTCTAGCAAAGCCTTCTACAGACGATCTTCAACAACAACAACTCAGCAGCTCCTCTGCAACAGTGGCGGTTGCTTACACAAACCCACGCTCTTAGCGCCTGCCTCTCCATGCCTGCCTCTCCAACACGCTCAGCTATGGGCCCCAGCCGGCTCCTCACAGGCTCCAAAAGGCTCCCAACAGCTAGACCAAGGTGCATCCATAGCGCCAGCGCCATCAACGAGCTGATGGCTCCTCTAAGTGCTTCATCAATGGCCCTCCTGTGACTAACACCGGACGACAATGCACGACCAAGGAGCTCCAGCCGCGGTAGCCTCCATCACAATAAGCAACGCTCACTCCATTTGATCTCGAGAATGTCCAATAGGACCTCTACGCCTCTCCAACCAACAGTTTGCCCACGGTGCTGCTCAATGGCGACTAGCATCTCTACAAACAGCAACTAGCCTCCATTCTCAACTGCGCCACCAACGGCTCCATCGACAACAACCGAAAGCCTAAAATCTCCATCGATGTCACAGAGCAATCATAGTCAAGCTTTAACCCTGAGTTAGTTTAGTTCAGCATACTTTGGGTAACCACGGTCCAGCAAGAGACACATGGCACACCCTAATCAGAACTTATCCTCAAGGTCAAGGCACTAGGCTTGGTCACCAAATTGCCATGTGGCATCTTATCTGGCCACATCATTGTTATCTGCCATGTGGCAACTGAATGCCATGTCAGCAGACCTTATCCTCTTGCTACATCACCAGGTCCACGTAGACTACCATGTTAATAGTCCAGTCACAGGAGCCACATCGGCACTTGATTTGCCATGTCATCATCCATGTAAGTTGCCACCTCAGTTACCACGTCAGCACAACCACATCATCAATTGACCCTAGTCAACTTGACCCTGGGTTAGTTAACCATACCCTGGGGTTAGTAAACTAGATCGTGGTTAGGTCAACATGACCTTGGGTTAGGTCAACCATTGCCACCTCAGCTATCTAGTCAGCACTGACCCTTGCAAGCACAGTTACCTCTTCACAGGCACTTCATGTGACCACTCCTGCCACCCTAGCACAAGGCTCCACAGGAACAGTCCCTGCTAGGCATAGGCCCCCAGTTTAGACTAGGCCGACGGAAGGTCTCAAGGTTTTGAAAAAGAAGGACATGACCGTCTATGTGGTGGTTCACACCACCCAGCGGAAAAGACATAAAATACAATTGAGCATTTAATTTCAATGATAGTTGATTGGCTTGGTGGATGAGGAGATGGGTGTAGACCCCGCTACCCAAGTTCAATACCCAATAAAATTCATTCGCGGTTCAATATTTTCAGAAATCCTTTGCTTGGGCGGCCTTCTTACACCAGACAACTTTTTTCCCTTTGAGCATCCGGGCCAATTACTTCGATTAGTCAACGTGGGACAACGCCCCTTCAATATTCCTTTTGGACATCTTCCGTCGGCCTAGTCTGAACCCTGCCATAGTCACTGCATGTGGCTTGATGACTGCCACATCATCATTGAGCACATTTGCACTCCTTTTGCCCCTCCACTTAGATCAAGTCGTATCTCTTGATCCAAGAAGAATTTGAGGGCGCTCTAAAAAGAAAAACCGATTAAAATTTCGTGCTCTACGCGCTCGTCACATCATGCGCTCATTTCGGCACAAGTATCACTCACTTTTGAGCCTCGCCAACAAATCTACTTCCTACATGCACATCCACCTGTACATCGACACCTCCATCCTAGCACATAAAAAGAACTAAAAAAAAGAAATTATTTACTGTTCTTTCATTGATCGACGGTTGGTATAGATCTAGATCGGAGTAGACTAGGTCACCATAGAGGGGACGCTTTGAATCTCCCCAAGTTGCCAATCTAAGCCATGCCTGAAATTCCCGACTAGTACCTTCTTGAAGTCAGTCCATATGCTCACATATGTTTTCACATCATCACATTACTTGAAACTTGATGTTCATCAGTTCAGTGAGCAGTTTAGAGGCATTGCTGATTGTTCAATGGGCAGATAGCACATGACTTGATTTCACAAACACATGCCATCATTATAAAGCCTATTTGGCTATTTCACGACATTGTGCACATCATTTCAGCCTTGTAAAGCCTCTTGGCTATTCCTTGCATCATTTGCTACAAGCCTTGTAATACAGATCGGATTATATATATTGCAGTTCTATCTTCATCGACAGTTCAGAGTTAGTGTTTTGCAATTGATTCAGATAGTGATTTTCATGACACTTTGAGTACATTTCTTGCACCATGTCTACAACTAGCAACCTCAATCTGGAGGCATCTACTAAGGTAGATAACTCCAATTATGGCACATGGAAATACTGAATGGAGACCATTCTAGTACTTTAGGACAAATGGGAGTATGTCGATGGATCTACACTGGATCTACACCTAGACCATTGGATGATCTAGCTAGCAGTAGCTCTATTCCACCTATTGTCACAACACCGGTAGCAGGATCTCCAGCTACACAAATAGTTTCCGCACTTGTAGCAGGTCCTGCCATTGCTTAAGCACAGGTAGAATGGGATAAGAAAGATAAGTACGCATATCATCTAATCAAGCAAAATATGTAAGATGTCATGCTAGGATGGCTCAACACCATCAAGACATCGAAAGAAGCATGGGATATGTTCGCAGCTCTCTACGAGTCCAAGAACACTTCTAGGATTCTCACACTAAGAAATCAAATCAACCAGAGTTTCCGCAACAGCAGCGAAACCAGTCGTGCTTACGTACTCAAGATAAAAAACTATAACAATCAACTCGCAGCAGTAGGAGAGACTATGAATCCAGTAGAAATGGTTCAAGTCATCCTGAATGGACTAGGAGAGGGATATGAGAATCTAGTCCAGAATATTGCCATTCAACGGAAAATTCCAACACAGAAAGAACTTCAGTTAGTCTTACTTGGTGAAGAACTCAAGACTCAGGCCATTCAAGCATGCTAAGGTCATTCTAATGATCAAGCATTCACAACTTCAAATAGAAGCAAAGGCAGAGGCAAAGGTAGATCATTCTAGCAAAGTGGTAATCATCAGCAACAAGGTCAGCATAAGCAAAGTCAGCATCAGTATCAGCATCACAGCAACATCAGAATCAACAAAGTGGAAATCATTCCAACCGAGAAAGATTCCACGGACGAGGGAATGCATCCACCAACATGTCAAACATCCAGTGCAACTATTGTCATAAGTTTGGATACTATGAAAGAGATTGCTGCAAGACCAAGGCGGTTAATCCAACATTACTCGAGGGAATTTCCACGGCAGAGGAAATCATCATGGTGGACATTCTAGTCACAAGCATTTTGCAAATGAACATGGGAATATGTTCCTTGCAAATGAGGAAATGCAGCAAACTAATATAGTGTACCTAGCCATTGATTGCAATCCACAAGAAGATTTCAGCTATCAAGTCAACCAAGCAGAACAGGATCCTTGGTACATCGACAATGGTGCATCATCTCACATGACAAATCATCAGGAATGGTTCACACAGATGAAACCATTAGAAGGTCAAAAGAATGTCATCTACACAGCAGCAGATAATACATCGAATCCAGTTCAAGGGACAAGTGTTATCCCTATGAACAATTTCACTAGTACGAAAGGATTGGAGAAAGATGTACTCTACATTCCGAAGCTCAGCAAGAACCTCCTGTCAATAGGTCAAATGATGGAACATAATTATCAAGTCATCTTCGACGAAGATGAATGCACTATCAGAGATAAATCCAGAAGATGTTAGCTAGTAGCAAAAGGTGTCAAGGAAGGACACTTGTATAGAATGCTAGCTACAGTACCAGATAAGCATGCCGTGTCATCTCAACCGCAACAAATGCCACTATCTGCAACATGGCACAAGAGATATGGTCATGTTAATTTCAAGAGTTTGCTAGATCTCAGGAATCAGAATATGGCAATTGGGATTCCAAAGCTACAGTTTCTTGGAAAAGTTTGCGAAGCATGCTGCTTCGGTAAACAAAAGCGAACCAACTTTGGTAGAAGCACCTCTCGAGCACAATCTCAAGCACAAGGTATTCTTGATTTGATATATACAGATGTATGGGGTTATGCCTAGACCCACAGCATGAATGGTTCACTTTACTACTTGACTTTCATCAATGACTACAGCAGATATGTTGGGTCTACTTTCTGAAAGAGAAATCTGGAGTGTTTTCCAGATTTCAAGAATTCAAAGCCATGGTAGAAAACCAGATAGGCAGAAAGATCAAAGTCATGAGATCAGATAAAGGAGGTGAATACATGTTTTCAGCATTCATGAACTTTTGCAGAAGTCATGGCATTTGAAGACAATTCACTTGTGCAGATGCTCCTCAATAGAATGCAAGAGCTGAAAGGAAGAATGGGACTTTAGCAGACAGTGCTAGAGCAATGCTTAGTGAGAAGCATCTTCTGAATCAGTATTGGGCAGAAGCAATAGCCACTACAAACTATTTGCTTAGTCAGCTTCCTACCGAACCAATACAAGGTATGACATCTTATGAAGCATTCACTGGACATAAGCCACATGTTGGGCATCTCCGCATATTTGGTTGCATAGCATATGCCCACATACATGATGATCATTGCAGGAAATTGGATGCAAAGTCACACAAATGCATCATGGTTGGTTACAGTGAAGAAAGCAAAGCATACAAGTTATATGATCCCATCAACTGAAAGGTCATTATCTCTAGAGATGTAATCTTTGATGATGAATCAGAATGGAAAACCTCAAATACACAATAGATAGACGCACCGATTACTCAGTTATCTACAGAAAAGATTGATGAAGAAGAGCAAGAATTGCTAGAAACACCCTAAGCAGAGCCACGGCAGCTCAGACAGTCTACTAGGGAAAGCAGACCACTAGCCAGATTGACATATGCTCAGAAAGGCAAAGCAATTCAAGTTGAAACCACCAACTATGCTCTTATGACTACCATCATGGTTATGGAAGAGCCAGTGTACTTCGAAGATGCAGTAGACAAGCTAGAATGGCAAACTGCTATGAATGAAGAAATGGATGCTTTGTACAAGAATAATACTTGGGAATTATGCAACCTTCCACCAAGAAAGAAGGCCATAGCAAACAAATGGGTATACAAGTGAAGTACAATTCAGATGGCAGTATTAAAAGATACAAAGCTAGACTAGTTGCAAAAGGATTTGCACAGCAATATGGTCAAGACTATGATGAGACTTATGCTCCAGTAGCAAAGATGGATTCCATACGGTTCTTGATATCACTAGCGACACTCAACAGAGGGAATGTATACTAGCTCGATGTCAAGAATGCATTTCTCAATGGTTACCTAGATGAGGAAGTCTACATGTAACAACCCACAGGTTATGTTGAACTAGGAAAGGAGAATAAGGTTTGCCATCCCAAGAAAAGTCTCTATGGCTTAAAGCAAGCACCTAGAAGTTGGTACATCAGAATCGATAAGTATTTTGTTGATCTGGGATACATGAAGTCCAATGCAGATCATACTCTCTACTACAAAGTTCAAGGGGAAGACATTACTATTGCACTTTTGTACGTAGATGATCTGACTATGACAGAAAGCAAGGATAGCTTCATCAGAAAACTAAAACAAGACTTATCTACAGAGTTTGACATGAAAGATCTTGGACTTATGCACTATTGTTTTGGTATTGAGTTATGGAGAGATTCAGTTAGCACATTCATGAGTCAGCCCAAGTATGTTGATAGTCTCCTGAAGAATTTTCATATGGAAGATTGCAAGATTGCAGCCACTCCCGTGGAACATAGTTTGAAACTTACTAAAGATTCAGAAAAACCTGCAGTCAATGACAGTTACTATAGGCAGCTCAATGGATCTCTTATATATTTGACTATCACTCGGCCAGATATTTATTATGCAATAAGCTCACTAGCACAGTTTATGGCAAATCCAGTCTCATTGGAATGCAGCCAAAAGAGTCTTGAGATACATCAAAGGTACAAGACAATTTGGAATAGAATACAGAGGAAGTCATCCACGGTTGCATGGATACTATGAGACCAGGAGATCGACACATGGATATGCATTTTTCCTTGGTTAAGGTGCTATATGATGGTTGTCAAACAAACAACCAACTGTTTCTTTATCTTCGACTGAAGCAGAATATAGGGCACTCATACAGGTGCATGTGAGGCTATATGGCTCAAAAGACTATTGTCAAAAATAGATTATTTTGATGAGTTAAAGCCAACAACAATATACTATGATAATCAATCGGCTCAAGCATTGGCCAAGAATCTAGTATATCAATCTAGGACAAAGCACATTGATGTCAGAGAGCACTTCATCAGAGAAAGAGTGTTACTTGGTGACATCACACTGCAGCATTGTGATAGCAAAGAGAATGTTGCAGACATATTTACCAAACCACTCGGTAAAGAGCTTTTTGAGAAACACCGACTAGCTCTTGGTTTGACGCAGAGGAAGGACATTCCCTACTATGATAATCAATCGGCTCAAGCATTGGCCAAGAATCTAGTATATCACTCCAGGACAAAGCACATTGATGTCAGAGAGCACTTCATCAGAGAAAGAGTGTTACTTGGTGACATCACACTGCAGCATTGTGATAGCAAAGAGAATCTTGCAGACATATTTACCAAACCACTCGGTAAAGAGCTTTTTGAGAAACACCGACTAGCTCTTGGTTTGACGCAGAGGAAGGACATTCCCATTAAAGGGGTGTGATGGAATGTAATGCTCAATCCTTCTTCGATTCCCCAGAATCATCATCTTGAGGGAAAGCCTACTTCATGATGTTGATCTTGAGGGAAGGTGTTAAGAGTTCAAGCTCAACATCATGTGATCATGTATGCATAGCACTAACCCATCATGTGATCATATGTGCATAGCATTAACCTAATAGAGTGCTATAAATGAAAGGGTTAGATGCCCTAACCCTAACCCTAACCCTAAATGGGTTTGTATATATTCTACATTTTCAACTAAATCTAGTGTACAATTAGTCATTTGTGGTGTGCTCTCTAGCTATGCCCTCTCTCCTCATCTCCACTCTTCTCCTCTCCCCTCTTCATATTTTGTCGATCTATTGAGATATCCCAACATGTTTTCCATAGTATAAGTACATAGTGTGGATTACGCTTGTATCGCATGAGCTAGTTTTTAGCCTAACTAAATACACGCACACACGAGTACATACAATGCCCCACACAAGTGGAATTCATTTGGCCATTCAAAACCTTTTAATACTGACATCATATTGCACATTAAACGTCAAAATTTTCACAATGTAAGTTTTTTGGATGGCTTCATGAGGTTTAGGTGACATAAAACTTTGCATGGAGGGGGATCAATGGACCTTTTGTGCATCGACACCCTTGGAGTGAATTTTCATTGTTATTACCATATAATTTTAATGTATTGACAAAAACCCTAGGCATCTGTATAATCGTCAAAATATAGCCCAAGAGAAAGAGTCGATATAATTGTCGATAAACCTGTCAAAGCATCTTCTAGGAAAAAGTCTTGATGCTTATATCGACACTATCAAGTATTTTTAACACTTATCTCGATGCTATCGAGTATTTTTTATGCTTATTTTGATGGTAATGCCTTAAAAAAACTACCTCCCTATTCCATACTCTCCCTAAACATCATGTCTATCCTCTTCATCTTATCCACATTGAAGCTAGGTAGGGAGATTCAAGTGTAGTAGACTCTTAGTCTCCATTCATCTTGAGATGTAAGTTTAGTCCATTCTTACTCCCTTTCTTTCGTTCTTTCTCCCCCATTCTACTTCTTTGCTCCTCCTCTCTCCTAGCTTTGTCATCCCTTTTCGCTTTGAAATTTCCCCATTTTCCTTCTTTTCGTATTCTCCCCATTTCCGTATTCTCCCTGTTTTGCCCCTTCAAATGTTTCCGTATTCTCCCTGTTTTGCCCCTTCAAATATTTCCATTTTACCCCTATTCTTCATCTTTCCTCTTCTTTCTCCCCCCTTTTCTCCACGCTTTCTCCCCTCTTTCCCATGCCTTTCCCCTTTTGAATTTCCCCTCTCCCCCATCCCCTTCTAATTTTCCTATCTTGGTCTAAATTTCCCTTTCTCCCCCATCCCCATCCCGCTTCTCCTATCCCTCCTTCTCCCTCATCCCCCTTCTCCACATCCCTCCCATACCCCTTCTCCCCATCCCCACCTCCCTTTGACAAAGTGTGGATTGTACTAGCCTAATCTATCACTTTATGAGCATAAAGATCACGGAGGATCAAACCAAATATGGAAAGCCATGGGGAGAGAGACTGGAAGTATGAAACACTCAATCTATTGCAAATCTATATAACAACAATACATGATAGGCCTCTTATATAGAGAGTGCCCTTTGAATAGTCAAACCATGTGGGATCCTCTCATCCACATCTCTCCTTGTGGATATCCTCAATCCACATCCTCACATCATGTAGTCCACATCTTAGGGTGGCTACTTTAATACATTCCTTATCACATACCTTTGCCCTTTAATCTATGTGCTCATGGCACCATATCTCTCAACACCTCCCCTTGGTGCCATAATCCTTTGGCTACTACAAGGTGGTCAGATGTGAGTTTACATTCCATCACCTCCCCTTAGTGCATACATTGCTACTTAAGGTGGTCAAGTGTGGCTTTTACATGTCAATACCTCCCCTGGGTGCTTTCATAGCTACTCTAAGGTGGTCAGGTTTTGATTTACAACATATAGGCAAGGTTGGCAAGGTTTTTGTTTCTCAATACATTCCATTGATGTCACCATTTGGCTCATGATGACGATGCTATGTAGTTGACCTGCTAGTTCTTCAATCTGCAATCTTCTTCCTTGTGTAGCTTCATGCATCATCCATGTGCCTTGATGCTTTATGTGTGGATGCCATGCTTCATGCTATGGTCATCTCATGCACTTGTGCTTTTGGCATGCTTATGACAATGATGTGTGCATTCATGCTTTGCTTTTCCAGTTGTTGCAAAGGTCTTACCAATTGATTTCTTTCAATATTGCCAGTGTCTAATTGCTAACAATAATTCTGACTTGACAAGTGCGTCGAGCTCAAAAAGATGATCACTTTTCCTTTTTGGAGCATGTGCAAATTCCTCCTAGATTGCAAGTTACGCCTTGTCGAAGTTTCTGTGAAGAAGAGGTGGCCTTTGATGATGTAGCATAGGGATTCATATACTTAATTCCAAACTGTGCTTGGCAGGGGCTATGTGCTTAGGGGGCACTTAACTAATCCTACCCCTAACCAAAGCCTTAACCATGGTTCCAATAAACCAAGCAAGTGAACCTAACTCCACTAACTTTTAACCACCCTGGTTTTAAGCACTCAATCATGGTTAGTTTAGTCTACCACGTGTCAAAAAATGAGAACTGTGGAGGAGGATAAGGTTTCAGGTGGATTTTTCATTTCTCTATGTCGTCGCTGACACCACAAAGTTGCTCATCTGATGGGAGCTCGATGGGGTTTGCTGGTGTAGGTCCAGCGTTTGGAGAAGCTGCGAGGCTCTATGGGAGAGCGCGTTGTTGATCATTTAAAGATGGAGATGCTGGAGGCTCGTGGACACTCGTTGATGGATGACTTGCTTGGGGAATTTTGAAGAGCCGTTTGAAGGAGCTGTGGCTAGAAACGAGGTGCGCTGGTCTGTCGGTTTGGGTGGTCGGAGACGGAGGTAGCAATTGAAGGCAAAGGAAGTAGCTAGATAAGATAGCCACTGCTGCAGCTGGCTGAGGTGTAGGAGGCGATGGCTCTGTCAGCCCGAGAGCGTAGAAGGAGGCTTTAGCTAGTGAGGCTATTGTGGAAAAGTTAAGGAGTCGGCTGGCTGCAGTTTGGGTAGCCTATGTAGAGTAGTCGTTGGCTGGTGGAGTGGAACCAGGGGCTGTTTTTGAAGAAATAGTTGTAGATGGAGTCCGTAGGAGAAGGGCTATTTGGTGGGCATCATTGTTGGAGTTGTTGATGGTGACTAAGCACTACAAAGGCGCTGTAGGAGTCATGTACTTGTATGTAGGAACCAACTAGGTGCAGGGTCCGTCGTGCACCTGTAGTCCCATCATTGCTCAGATCGTCGCACCTGAAGAGATGTTTGGGGTTGCTACTATGAGATCGCTTGTTACAGGAGTCTCTACTACAGATCAAAGCTGAAGGTGTTGCTGGGCTGTAGAGCCTCTATCATTGAGGGGTTGGTGGAGGCGCGTGATCAGAAGAAACCGAAATCCTCTGAAACTGAAAAACATGCACAGTATACCAAAGAGACTCTCCCTTAACTCTCTCTCTCTCAAAGAGCAGAGTTAAACAGGTCTTAAGCTCTCTCAATGAGTGGAACTTCCCCAAAACAAACTGAAATTCTCTCCGCCATGGAAGATAATGCTCAATCTAAAACTAGAACTAATCTAAGAGAAGCTTTCTAAGGTGTGCCTACAATGGATCTAGGAGACTAGACCTAAGCTTTGATACCATGACAAAGTGTGGATTGTACTAGCCTAATCTATCACTTTATGAGCATAAAGATCACAGAGGATCAAACCAAATATGGAAAGCCATGGGGAGAGAGACGGGAAGTATGAAACACTCAATCTATTGCAAATCTATATAACAACAATACATGATAGGCCTCTTATATAGAGAGTGCCCTTTGAATAGTCAAACCATGTGGGATCCTCTCATCCACATCTCTCCTTGTGGATATCCTCAATCCACATCCTCACATCATGTAGTCCACATCTTAGGGTGGCTACTTTAATACATTCCTTATCACATACCTTTGCCCTTTAATCTATGTGCTCATGGCACCATATCTCTCAACACCCTTCTCCCCATCCCTCCTACCCCCTTCTCCCATCCTCCCTATCCCCTTCTCCTCATCCCTCTTCTACCCATCCCATGGTGATGGGGACCTCATTATATGGAAGCAAATGGGTATGGAATTCAAAGAAGTCATGATGGACTACAGGTTGCAATGGAAAGCAAAGAAGAGCAATGTCCTCCAATAGTTGCACCAAGTGTTCCTGATGCTTGAGCATCACACTTTTTGAATTTGGGAAGGATGCTAAACAAAATGGTAGATTGTTTGAAACATCAAAAGGAGGTAATTCAAAAGGCTGCAAGAGAGTCACATGCAGTCAAGCTTGCTTGTTATAAATAAGAATGGCTGGAAGAAGGTGAGGGATGAAGTAAAGAAAACCCTGAGAAGTACAAACAACATCACGCTTGCATAGAAAAAGTGGGAAAGTATCACTTTAGGTGCAAGGGAAAAGCTAGATTTACAATGTACTTTTTACATGTATCTTTCCTTCTTTTTTCCTACACCTTTCTCTACTTTCTTTTTCTAACTATCTATATTGTGCTCCTTACCATGTAATGTTTCATGTGTAAAATTAGATAGAGAACTTTGTCACCAAATTGTAAAAAAATCCTAAGTAAATAATAAAGTTGGCCTTTTATTTGACTACAGTCAAAGAGTTCTTTTATTTGGTCAAAATATTGACTTTGATTAAAGATACTTGACTTCGGTAAAGAGACTTGGTTTTGGCCAAGAAGGGTTGACTTTAGTCAACCAAAGCAATTTGACTCTAGTAAGAAATATTAGATTGATTAAGATATTTGGACCACTGGTCAAAGTCCTTAATCATGGTCAAAGAGGGTTGACCTTGGTCAACCAAAAAATTAATGTGTGTGCATTGTTTTGCATGGTGGGGCTGCACACATCGACTAGGATTAGGCAAATTTTGATTTTGCATGCAAGAGCTAATGATTAATAATTAATTGTTGCAGGTTCTCAAGAGTGGTTTATTCTCCCAGGTTTTTTTGGAGCTTAGCAAGTGGCCATGAGGTGTCCATGTAACCATGGTTCCAAAGTTGCCATGCCATAGGCTCCAAAGTGGCCAAGAGTTGTCCATGTAACCATGGCTCCAAAGTTGCCATGTCACTGGCATGTAACCAAAAGGTAGTTAGGAATGATTCAAGTGGCAATTGCCAAGCTTGGAGAGTGTGGTTCTATCCTCTCTCTCTCTCTCTCTCTTTCTCTCTCTCTCTCTCTCTCTCTCTCTCTCTCTCTTTCTCTCTCTCTCTCTCTCCTGTAAGAAAGATAATCTTCAATTTTAGGGGATTTCAACTCAAGACATCCTTTATCCAATACTCATCAGATGTGTTAAATAGTACTAAGTAGCAAGTTACATGAGATGTTGTGAAAAAATTATTGTAACAGTTTTAAAATTCTTATCCTCTTAAATAAGAGGGGAGGGGGATTTCCCCTCATAAACAGGGGGACATCCTCACTATTCACTCTCCTCTTTACAACGCCCCTTGCCTTTACCCCTCCCCTCCTCCCTAGCTAAGACATTTTTTAGCTCTTTTTAATCGGGGGACCTGTTTGGCTCACGTAATCTGTTCCCTAACTCGTTAATCTATCCCCGCCTTTCATTGTCTTAGGAAGAAGGCATTTGAAATTTGATTGCCTATGAGTAGCCTTGACTTGCCAACACCTACGATTCTGGGTCTAGCTTGAAGGGTTCTTGGGTTACCTGTGGCCCAACAAGCTATTCAAGAAGGCACAACAACCCAATAAGCTTAAACGAATGTAGATGTCATCATCATCATCATGTTATGGTTCATCACCCATATTAATATTCATTAACCATATACATGGAATGCTACTAGATATTGTCTACATCTTAACATCTCATCTCTCAAGTGCAAAAGTTATAGGACTCCTACTTTGCTTTGCTTGTACATCTCCAAGACTCCTACTTTTGCTTTGCCTGTAGATCTCCAGGATTCCATGTTGAGCTTTGTCTTGCTCTTTCACCGTTTTGTTGTATGATTCCTGCCGCCCATCTTATCTAAGATGGGTGGGAGACAAAACAAAAGTAGAAGTCATAGGACTTACTTTTGACGTCATAGGACTTCTACTTTTGCTTTGCTTGTAGGACTCTAGGATTCCATGTTGAGCTTTGTCTTGCTCTTTCATTGTTTTGTTGTATGATTCCTGCCACCCATCTTTTCTAACAAGCTTGATTTGAGTCTATCATAAGAGATGCTAGGCAAGTATATTTACATATGGGCTTTGAGTTTTGTCCCTTATGTTTAAGATTGTGGAGTTTCATTTTTCTCTAACAAATTGTGCTTGAGTTTCTAAGACAGAATTTTGGTTCATGGTTGCCAAGATATTGATCCCTTGGATCCTAATATTGGTTCCCAGAATTGGATTTGAATCCCCTGGATTCCCAAAAGTAGATCTAGTTTCTACGATTCCCTTGGCAAATTGGATCCTCCTAATGCTCTATCCCCCCGAGTCCGCAGATTCTATTGATTTTCTAGATCCGCCCAATTCCTCGGAACTTTGGACCCTCTTGATTCCCTAATTGGATTATCTCAATTCCCTGGAGCCTCTTGATTTCCCGAAGTCCCAAGATCATCCTAGTTCCCTTGACCCTCTCGATTCCTCGTATTCTCTTGACTTCTGAGTTCCTCCAAATTCCTTGGTGTTCTTGACCCACTTGATTTCCTTGATCCTCCTAATTTCCTAGATAGTGGGGTCTACCCAATTCCCTAGAGTACTTGGATCCTCCTTATTCGATTGAATTCAACTACACTTGGGACTCCTACTGAGCATTGTGTATTGAAGCGATATAAAGGGGATGGCACCACTACCACAAATTGATGAGCATGTAAAGGAGATCATAGCAAAGGCACCAAGTTACTTTAGACATGTGCATGCACACGTACACATAGACACACACACACACACACTTGCGCGTGCCCTGTGTATGCATGTGCATGTGATTGCACACACACAAGTACACGTGCATGCACACAAACGTGCGTGTGTGTGCACACACATTAATGTGAATACCAACAATGGTATATTTATGGCTAAGAGGATATGTTGTTGGAAGAATGGAAAAGCAAAATACATATAGTTTAAACCTTTACACCCCTCTCTACTTTGTTTGAATTAATGAATGGAAGAAAGTGAATACATGGCTGGGATTGCTTTGCTAAAGGAGTGCCTTGGTGGGGGAGTCCAAAGTCACATAATGGATTTTCCACGATCGACTCAATAGAGCTATGCAACATGGTCATGATCTCTGCCCAGCTCGACCGCCAATAGGGAAAGAAGCAGTAAATATCAACAAGGGCGTTGATGTATCGAGAGTCAGAGGGATTTGCGGACATTGAGAAATCTCAGAGCAAAAGATGAGGTCACAGGATTGCTCACTGTTTGCGAGGAGTGAAAATTTGATACCATGTACGAATGTACGCACGCAGAAGTGCGAAGGACAACGAGCAAAGGCTAGGGAGTATGGGCATGTAGCAAGAGCAAAAAAAATGATTGTTAAGAGCAAAGAAAATGATTCTTTATGGGAGAGGTAGGCCTTGTGTGTAGTGGTTGCTTTTCTTGGAAGGCCAAGAAGATGGCCAACTTTGGATGATCATGGTCTTTTACAAACCCTACTAGAATGACTTAGCAAAGCTGTTTGCACTGGAAGCGTCCACAAGCTTACGTTAATCGGCACTGAGCGTCCCCCTCATCTAATTAACTTCCTAAGTAAAATCAATTGGGGCACCCTCTCTAAATAGCTAGAGCAAAAGATTGTTTTTTTTTTGCGTGAAAAATTAGAAAGCCTTATTAAAAGAAAAAGAGGGAAAAAAATTATAGAGCCTGCAAGGCTCAATATGCCACAGCTACGTCATTCCATTTGTGGCTATAAAAACTCAACAGATCTAGAATTTCACTTTGGACATCCCTAACCAAATTGCCACTAATGGGCACGCCTCGAAAAATGAGGGAATTATGGACTCTCCAAATGTACTGTAAAGTGACTGCTCGCACAAGATACCAAACATGTCGGAGGGAAGAGTTAAGGTTACCACGATCTCCTAGCAGCACCATCTTCCATCTGAGGCAAATGTGTGCCCAACGTAGCCA
Organism: Dipteris shenzhenensis; assembly: GCF_047967505.1. Classification (NCBI taxonomy): domain Eukaryota; kingdom Viridiplantae; phylum Streptophyta; class Polypodiopsida; order Gleicheniales; family Dipteridaceae; genus Dipteris; species Dipteris shenzhenensis. The sequence goes on from NC_141613.1 coordinate 33,204,316, forward strand.
ACTCAGGCAAGAGGTGTGAGTTGCAACCTATCGTTCTGACATTATTCACAGGTCAATATGTAGAACCATTGCGCAGCCATGCAGGTTGTAAAGCCAGCGATGACAACTATTGTTGCTCCTGAGTGAGAGAAAATTCGAGCAAAAGATTGTTGGTAGTGGTTGGTGTTCTTGGAAGGCCAAGAAGATGGCCAACTTTGGATGAAGATGGTTTTGTACAAACCCTAGGCAGATGACTTTGAAACCCTACCATCATATTCTACTGACTTCTTTTCTGCAAAGCCTTTTCTTTCCTCTCATAGTCCCTCTGCTCAAAGCCTTGTTTCCTGCTCCGTTTGCCCTAACTTTGCCCCCTCCCTTCCTTCCCCCCCTCCTTCCCTCGTCGTTCTTTCGCTTCGTAAAACTGCGACATCCTTGCAAATTTTGCTTTTGATCCTCTCCTTCCCTCCATGGAAGACCAGGAATTCGTTGGCGAACAGCCCCCCCTCGTCATTCCCGATGTCCCTGCCGACTTACCTCCCCCCGATGATGCCTCTGTTGCCATGGACGTCGGGGCTTTTGCTGAACAACAGCCCCCTCCGCAGCAGCACACTCAGCCCCCGCCGCAGTTGCAGCCCGATGTCGACGGTAGCGCCTCCGGTGGTGTTTTGCCTGTCGTCGACGGTGTCGGAGAGGTGCAGCCTCAGCCTGAAGAACTGCCAGGTTTGTCGCTGGGCTACTGAAAGTTTTTGAACTCTCCGTTCTAAGTTTTGAATTTTCGGTGTTTACTCTGGTGCCTTTGCATCAGATCTTGAGGGAAGAGTTGCTAGGTCTTTTGTTTTGTATGCCCTCGCGTGTGGATCAGTTGTGACTGCTGAATTGCAACTCATGGACAATTCCTAACGTGTTAGGCATTGAGAATCACATTGCAATTGTGTGCAGCCAAGAACCGCGAGCAAATTTTCTTCCGAAATTTCTAACCTGTAGAGAATTGCGAGCTGATGATGTATGGACTTTATTTATTTCAGTAGATACGCTACTTTTACAGTATTAGAAATGTGTGTACGGGGATTGTCGTATCCTAAGACGTTTTGCCTTTTGCCTGATCATCCTAAAATATAGTTGAATACCATTTCCATGATTTTAGTTATACATTCACCACCCAAGCGTCACTGAATCTTGACAAGATTCCATCGCTTGAAGATGACAAAGAATGGAGCACTCTTTTATAAGTTTTCTTTTCCTTAAGGTTCTGGCACATTTGGAGTTGTGAAAATTGTGTTTTCTTGCGAGAGGGCATAAATCTACGTTGATTTGTAGCCCTGTGGTCTGTTGTTTGTGACAGGTGCTTGGGTCTTGCAATGAAATAAATCTCAACCTAGTGAACTACCTCGTTTGCTCTTAGGGTATTTGGGAGTATACGGCTTGGCTGATATGCGAACTTGACCTTTTTAGAGTTTTTGTCCGAGTTGTGGATGTGTTGGTAAATTGCCTCGCTGCTTTTAGGACATACTTTTTGGATCTACATAGATTTATGGTTTGGTTGAATGTGAACTTTGCGGAATTTTCAGATTTCAATCAAGTTGTCACTTTTGGAGTTGCGAAAATCGTGTTTTCTTGCGAGAAGGCATATGTCTACGTTGATTTGTAGCCATATGGTCAGCGGTGTTTGTGACAGGTGCTTGGGTCTAGCAGTGAAATTAATATCAACCTAGGCTAACACTTGAACTACCTTGTTTGCTCTCAGGGCTTACATAAATGTATGGCCTGGCTGACATGTAAACTTGACCTTTTTAGAGTTTTTGTCCGAGTTGTGGATGTGTTGGTAATTTGCCTCGCTTGCTTTTAGGACACGCTTTTTGGATCTACATAAATATATGGTTTGGTTGAATATGAACTTGTTCTTTTGTAAATTTTCAACCAAGTTGTGGATCTTTATATTGTTGTTAATTGTTTTTTTCGACTAGGAACTCATAGCTTGGATGATTGTCCAACCTTTTTCAATTGCTAGCCTTCAAAAACCACCATTCGCGTTGTGCTAGTCTTATGGGAAGCTAGCATTATAAATGCTAGCTCATTTTTCATGGGTGGTGGATGGGTATGCAATGTTCATGTGCATGTGCAAGAGCTTATGTTGATACAATGCTCTACACAAGCTGTAACGTGTTGGGACCAAAATGGGGATTTGAGTGTCATAGTACTCGTGATTTTAATGGGGGATGCGAGTCTCATAGTAGGTTGTAGCTAGTGATTTTTGTGCTCAATAGAGGTCATGGTTAATAATATTTTGGTGTGCTAGTTGCTTTGCTTTCATAGGATGAACAATTGGTAAGTTTGAAATTGAGCTATGCATGTTTATTGATAATGCGCCTATTTTTCTTAGTTAATTGACTATGAATACTACTTGTTTGCATCTTCTTAGAATATTTATGAAACATGTGCATTTTTTATTTGTGAAGCTTTTGTAGCTTGTTGCTTTTTGATCCAAGAGACCTCCTAACAATTCTTGTGGAGTTGGTGGTGGTGGTACAGTCCTTTTAACAGAAGAAGATCGACTATGGAGTGTGGTGAAGGCTAACTCTGCAGACTTTACGGCTTGGACCATGCTCATTCAAGAGACTGATAAACATGTGCGTTGAGACCGCTATGCCTATTGAATTATTGCTTTTGTGATTGAATGTGGTAGTCAATTTCACTTGATTTGATAGTTGATATGATTCTTTGTGTTCGATATCTATTCATGGCTACGTTTGTCTATATATTTTGCATCCATTGCTTTTATTGTATTGTATATCAATTATGGTTAGTTATAGAGACTGTCGGCAATTGTTAAGAGTGGTTTTGCACATTATACCATTCTCATCTTCTAAGTATGGAAGAAGGCTTGCTTCTTTTTGTTAGAATTTACCCAAGATTTTGAAGAGCTACTTAAACGACTTGGGTTTGAGAATTTGCACCTTCCTATCTTCTGGAGAGTGTCCTTGCTATGTATAATTGGTGGTGCTGCGGACATTGCGAAATGGAAATTAGGTGCATTTGAGGAGTTTCTCTACCCTTGAATAGTTTGCCTCTTTTTGGGGTAGCCATCATATATTGTCATAAGGCTCTTTATATGTCCCCTCATGGGGGCATAGATATGCATTGTGTTTCCTACCTTCACTTCAGAGGTTCCATGGATATTTTTTTGGATACTTCAGGATGAGTTTGTCACATGTTGCTTATCTTGTAACATCTCACTTGTGTGGGAAAGGGTGATTTGGAGAATAACTTTTATTTTTTTAAAGTTTGCACGAGACTAGCTGTAAACGTCCTAGCAATGAGCAAATGAAATTTTGAGGGCTTGGTACTCGAGAAAAATGAGGAATTTAAGCCGCTCTGTGTCGGATTAACCCAAGATTGTCGCGATATTGCAGCAATATACTTGGTTGACGCTGTGCCTTGAAAGTGGTTGTAAGTGTGGGGAAGAAGAAGGAAGAGTCACCGTTTGAGCTAAAAGGCAAGCCATTGTGATTCGATGATGGTTTTGGCTCAACGGTGAGATTTGAGATAACCAAGAGGATGAATTGCCTTCCAAAAAAAAATCGCCTTGCAGCCTGTTCTTTTACTTAGAGAAGATTTGTATGTAGGAGACTGACCTGAAGTGAGATTTGTAGTCTTGACTGGGCTGGTGATTTCTTGACTGGGCTGGTGATTTCTTATTGCTTCTGTTTATATGTACTAGCTCTTAGCTTAAATGCAGACTGTCTCCTCCCTGTCTGTTTCTTTTTCTTTTTTCTTTGGGTTGGGTTTGATTGATTACGGGTGTGATGATAGAACTGTGTTTATCTTTGCAGGAGAATATTGAAAGGATTCGCAGAGTCTATGATACATTCTTGGCAGAGTTCCCTCTTTGCTACGGGTATTGGAAGAAGTATGCAGATCACGAAGCCAGGTTGGGGAGCCCGGAACACATCTCCTCAGTGTACGAGTGTGCAGTCCAGGCTGTGACATATTCTGTGGATATTTGGATGCACTATTGTTCATACCTGATGAGCAAAGGCGAGGACCCAGATGAGATACGCAGGTACATTGAAACTAGCCCTTATCGATAGTATTCTTAAATAATGGCATGTGGTGTTAATGTTTTTTGGCAGGCAAACACATTCATGTGGCTCCCTTTATGGAAATGACATGAGAAATCCTTAGAGTTCCGGGATATTACTGTCCTTTCTTCTGACCCGTGGTTGGTATTGCTGCAGCTGTTGGTTCTACCTATTTTTGGCAACCTGGCGGAACGGTTTGACCAAATTTGGTTGCTGTAGAATAACTGATTGTAACCTTTACCAATCTGACAGAAACATCTCTTATTGTTTTTAAAACGCGTCTTGCGTTGTTTTATGTGCTTTTTGGGAGTTTTGTCGATTTGGTGCATTCATGCTATCATCAGCACACGGGTGAAGTAATGTAGGGTTAGGATGGATCCTTCTCCCATGTTATTCTTTTCTTCTTGACTCCATTGAGGGTTATTATGGGTACACATCTGAACTATACTCCCAAATGCTGCTGTGGAAGATCGAGTCCAATGAGGGCACAGAGGGCCTGTGCTAGCGCCATTCCATGTTGCGGACATAGTATGTTTGTGCAGGAAGGTAAATGCAGCGCATTTGTGCCCATGTTTGGCAGTCTCAAAGTGATGTTCCAGTGAAATTTTTCCTTCTAATCGAAGCCTTGGTGGGTGGAAACTAATCCTTGTAAGCCATCTAAGTGAGCTTACCTTTGAGGTGGATCTAACCAGAATGCTACTACATTTTTTTTGGTTTGGGACAGGTTGTTTGAGCGAGGTCTTTCGTATGTAGGGAGTGATTATTTGTCTCATCTTTTGTGGGATAAGTATTTGGAGTTTGAGAACTCCCAAAATAACATCAGTGGTGTCAGCCAAATCATCACCAGGATTTTACAGCTCCCCATTCAGCAACTGGACCGTTACTACACCAGGTAAGAGATTCTGTTCACATGGCAATTTCCAGACGTGTGCACCGCGTATTATTGAGTAGAAAATGTCAGGCCTTTTATTGTAGCTCTGTATGTAAAATTGTATATGATGTGGTATGTTTTGCCTTGTTCTTAGTTTTAAGAACTTGGTTGCGACACATGCGTTGCAAGAGCTTCAGAGCCCTGAGGAAAGTGCTGCAACAGCAGCTGCTGCTGCTTCGGCTGCAGTGGCTGCCACTACTGCAGCGGTCAACATTGCTGAACCAGAAGCTGTGCCAACTGAGGGTGGTGAACCAGAAGAAGGAACTGCAGGTGAACCTATGATTGCATCTGCTGCTGAGGCTGATGGTGCTATAAAACCTGAACAAGTAGTTGAATGGTCAGAAGAAGCAGAATTTGCCAAATTTGTTGCTGTAAGAGATGCATTGTATAAGGCAGCAAAGGAGCAGGATGCCAGGATTCATGATTTTGAGTCCGCAATCCGAAGGCCATACTTCCATGTTAAACCTCTTGATGATCTGCAGCTTGCAAACTGGCACCGCTACCTTGATTTTATTGAAAAGGAAGGGGATTACACCAAGGTGGGTTTGATTTATATTTCTGCATTTGTATCGATCGTTGTATTAACTTTTCCAGTGTTTAAAGTCTGATGGAGATGTTCTATACTATGCAGACTGTGAAATTGTACGAGAGATGTTTAATTGCTTGTGCCAATTATCCAGAATACTGGATTAGATATGTGCAACGGATGGATTATGAAAGGAGCCTTGAAGCAGCAGTTGATGCATTGACTCGAGCATCTCAGATCTTTGTGAAGGTATAGAAATGCCTTCCTTTATGTGTTAGAACATAATGTGTTTTAACTAGGAAAAGTCAGAATCTCATGTACATGCATAGTGTCACCAGAAATGCTTTGTGAAAAATATATATTTAAAATAGATAATACGTTGCATAGATCTCACACACACACACACACACACGTACGTGTGTGTGTGTAGAGATGTAGATATAGATATAGATATTTGGATAGATAGATAGATAGATAGATAGATGTGAGAGAGAGAGAGAGAGAGAGAGAGAGAGAGAGAGAGAGAGAGAGATGCATGCATATACATATATATTTATATTTATGCAATACCACACATGAGTACACACACACACACACACACACTCTCTCTCTCTCTCGTTCAATTATGAAAACTCATAACTCAAAAGGTAAAATTTATTTCTAATTTATTTTGTATAAACTAAATACCTAGGTGTGAGTAAATGAAGATTCAAGTTTCAACTTGTAAGATGGAGAGAAGATTTTTGATGCAAGCGTGCGTGTGGAGGAAGGCATAAGGATGAGGGAGGGGCGGGTGAGGAATGGGCCAAAATGGAGAAGTGTAGGAGCTGAACAGGTTGGCTGTTCAAAACAGCCAGCCTGCTGCTAATAGACCCCCAACAATCTAATAGGGCAGAAGCCAAGGCAAGAAGGGGCTTGGAAGCCTTAATGGGGATGGAATGAGGTGTGTCTAGGTACGGGGGATGGAGGAGCAGTAAATGCTCGAAAATAGGCTTAAAAATGTCTATAGGCAAGGGTTTTTTCTATTTTACCAAAAATTGCTTCGTTCCTTATGTCTTGTAAAATATTTTGTCCTGTGTACATGTTTGAAATTTGCTTAATTTATGAGACCTTAGTAGCACTTCTATAAATGTTCTATTTAGGATAGATCACAAGTCAGCTCCATGTCATAATATGAGTTCAAAGGAAATGATGAGGTTGGGAATGTTTATGTATTTCTCGTTTTGCTTCATACTCATAGCTACATGCCATAGCTCCATGTATCTATTATGCATTAGTATCAAATTTTTGGCCGTGATCTATATTTATGAAAATATCATTGAGTGCAGTTGCTTGTTTAGCATAGTGCTTGATAAATCTTCTGTGAAATGATATCAAACCAAGAAATTATTTCAATTGAATAACGCTTGAATGATTGTCGACATTAATAATATTAAGGTTCTTTTTAAGCTTCTATATACTAAAGAAAACTTCTCTTGTCAAGATCTTAATTTAAGAAATCAATGTTGCTTTCAATTTCAACTGCTAGAGAAGTTTCTGAGTCTCAAATTTGTGCCTTTAAGCGCTCCCATTTTAAGAAAAGAGCTGATGATCACTATATTCAGTTCTCCTAGTCTTGATAAGGTAGATTTAAGTATTATATTGAAGTCACCTAATGATTATGAGTGCTCCTTTTCATTTGGTTAGAGGAGTTCTGAATTGCTTGGAAATATGTGAACATTAGGAGAAAATGCCTTTAATTATGCAATCATTGGTAGAAATGTACTTTTGGAGTTATCAACAATGCTAATGGATTTTTCATAATAGCTAACTTGAGAAGAAACATGGTAGAAAGGATAGTGTGGTTTTTGGTGAGGAACTCGTTGGAATGTAGACTTAATTGCACATGTTTCATATGAACTAGAAGTGGTTCTTGGTTAGCTACCTCGTTGTTTTAGTAATCGTAAGGGCAGTTATGTGGACGATGATGCATGGCAAAGTATTTATGGTCTTTGAAAACCATTTCATACCTCTCATTTTGCAGGACATAAATGCCTATAAAGGGGAAAATGCCATTTCATACCTCTCCTTTTGAAGGACATAAATGCCTATGGAGGGAAAAATGGGCTTGGCTAAAATATTTAGAGAGGTATAGAGAAACATAAGCAAGGCCATACCCACATCACAGCTTGGGGCATCTTAGCTTGTTGCACCTTTAAGGCCTATGGAGGTAGTCTAGGGCTTATTGTTTGAAGACTAGGCTCAAAGGAGGGAGGGGAGGAGGGATCAAGGTTAGGAGATGCAAAGGGAAGAATCCTTGGGGTGAATGGGGCGATGCTAGTTGGAGATGATGGTGGAAGGAGGGGTCCATAGATGTGGTGGCCATTGTGTTGGCCTTGCAACATACATTCTTTTTTGCATGCCTCCCTTTCTCTCCCCCCTATCATTGGAAATGGTTTTGCGATACACACATTGTACTTGCCTCTTCTTTCCCTCTTGTGCATATTGAAGCTCATAGTTTGAAGCCTTTAATTAAGGCTAGGCCTAATTTAACTTGTATGCAGTTGTAACTGGGCATAGATGCCTTTGTTTGTATTGGAAAGCTTAATGTCGTCTATATGTCTATGTTTTGCATCTTTTTCTTTGATGCAGAGACGTCCAGAAATCCATTTGTTTGGAGCAAGGTTCAAGGAGCAACATGATGATATTGCGGGTGCACGATTTGAGTATGACCTTTTGTTATCAAACTTGGCACCTGGCCTGTTGGAAGCTGTTGTGAAGGCAGCCAATTTTGAGCAACGCCAGGTATTATTTTATCATATGCCTTGTCCTAGAACGCAAGTAATTTGGTGAGAGTAATTGGCAGTGAGTGTAGAGTACTAATATTCTGAGAGTATAACTGGCAGTGACTGTAGAGTACTAAAATTCTGAAGTTACCTGCAGGATAATGTAGAGGGAGCTTGTGCCATTTTTGAATCTGCCATCGAGTATGAGAAGTCAAAAGAGGAGTCCCGATCTCTTCCTTTATTATTTATCCAGTATGCCCGGTTTCTTGATCAGGTCTGCCCTGTGTCCATATTTCTAACATTTTTAGGAAAAGATTTGAAATGAAGTGCTAAATCAAAAATATTCAAACGGGGAACTGTAAAAGGCAATTCGCTAATTAGTACCTGTGGTTACTGAATACAAGAGCAGTATTCCTTTTGCCTAGGTTGTAGTTGTTATAGCTTTGGAATTTTTTGGCTTTGGATATGTTTAGGATCCTTGCATGTAGAATTAAAATCCAAAGTGGGGAGCTTCAAAGACCATTTTCTTTTTAGCTTCGGTTGATTCTATTTTGGAGGTCATTGGCTCTTAAACCTCTTTAGTTTGGTTTTTTTCCCAACACCCCTTATTTTATTATTTATTACTATTTTTGAAATAATGTAATAATTTCCTTGTTCGTGTCAGTCTTTCATGTGTCTCCTTATATGTGCGTTGGTTTATTTTTTGCTCTTCTTTTGTTTTTGATATTCAACCAAATTTGATATTCTCTCTCTCTTTCTCTCCCTTTCTTATTTCTTTTCCTGCTTTTATCTCCTTTTTCACGCCAACTTTGGGAGCTTTTGTAAATTTTATTTATTTTATTCTGCCGTTGAATTAGTTGTTTGTATTGGCATGTTTTCTCAAATTGACGTATGTGCTCTTAAGACCTAGGGTTTTTTAAAATGGTATGTTGAAATTGATATTTCCTTCAAAATTCGTGAATATAGTACTAGTATTCGGGTGTTTTATTTACCAAAAGGGCTCACTGTTCTTTGGTTTGACTTGTGTAGGTGGCGATGAAGATAGAGAAAGCTAGAGAAGTCTACTCATCAGCACTTACATTTTTGCCCCTCTCTAAGACATTGTGGGAGGTAAGGATGCTCTCATAAAGTTGTAGTGTTTGTATGCATGTTGAGTGCATTGAGGATGGGAGGGATGTGTGTATTGGTTGCATGAGAGGACCAACTAGATTGTTTGCTTGTATAGATTCTATGGAGAGCCCTGTTCTTTTCTTTCGAACGCTTTGACTTTGTTTAGGTATGACGACGGCTCTAATTTTGGAGGTTGCCAACATTTGCATGGTGTATAGGTTTGTAGCACTATTATTAACTTCTATTGGTAATTGTGGGCCTGGTTTACAATGGATTTTCCTTCTTTAAACCATTATTTCATCCCTATCTGAAGGAAGCTCAATTGCAAGGCCACTTGTGGTATCAGTTAAAATAACTATTGGCTCTTCCAATGAAGAGCTTGAGTCTTCAACACTACTAAAGACAGATGTCCAATGTTATGTTTCTGTCAATGAGTAGTTATAACATAATTTATATGTTGGATTTCTTGTGAGTTTGTGGCTGTTAGCAGAGAAGGGAGTATGAAAAGCCTAAGTGACGTGTTATGTATGAATGAAAATGACATTGGGGTCATCGGACATATATTATGAATTCAAATGTGGCTTGTTTGAGCATTATGGGCTTGGGCATGTTTTTCCTTTTTTTAAAATAGAAAAATGATCCTCTTCAATAAATTTGTAGGCAGTCAAATTACTTGTTCTTAATTAGCCAGATACTTGAGTGTAGATGGTGAACAAATGTAGGTCATGTGTCTCATGTTACAAAAAAAATGAAAGCGGTAAACATATTGGATGTATTCTAGCCTGCGAAGGTGTATATATATGCATATATATCAGAGTTCTATGAAAGCAGTAAATTATTGGATGTATTCTATTGTGCGAAGGTGTATATGAATACATATATATTAGAGTTCATCTTAAGGTCTTTGTGCGATCCTATGTATCTTTTGATCCCTAGAATTTCACCTTTATAATAAAATTTCCTTAGCTTGTCTCTTTATTCAATAGAGAGACTGAATAAAGGGACGAGAGAACCACAATTGTGGGTAAGGAGAATGGCTTGGTTCATTGAAGCTAACAAGCATCAGGTGGATACTTAAGTGTAAGGGATTTTATAACTATTTTCTTGATTTTCTCCTTGATTTGGTATTGGTGTGGAACCTTTTCAAAGAGAAAACTATGGACAGGTATTAAGGGAACATGTCTTATTTCGTTTTTTGAGTTTCGAATATATAATTTTGCCTGGTATGTCTTGACAACACTAATGGTGCCCTTGAATTGACATAAATGTTGGCATTTGTCTCTGATTGTCCAGGCAGTAATTCATTTTGAGTCTTTCCGACCGGGAGTAAAAGAAATAGATTATTTGGATTCACTTGTTGAACAAGCAACAGCTCCTCCCAGACCTGATGTTGCAAGTTTGAGTGCAGCTGACAGAGAGGAAATTTCAAGTATTTTTCTGGAGGTAAAATACTTGCCAACATGTTTGTTGCTCGAAGAGCTTTGATGAGGTGTACATGAGTGGTGTTTGCACATGAGTGTGTAACTCTCGTTTATGTGCATGTATGTTGATATGCACACTAAAATGCTATTTCATGTCCACTGGACTATTCAGTATCCAAACGAGTTTTGATGCCATGTGTACTTATGGAAGGCTCGTGCCTTACCATCAGGTCCAGTCAACTAGATATAGTCCATCCAGATTTGGACATGTTTCTAAGTACTGATCCAACCTCTGGTTTGGTCGATTAACAGTTTGTAGATCTCTTTGGAGGCATTCAAGCTGTCAAAAAGGCTGAAGCCCGTCACAGGCAGCTGTTTCCTTTCCGGAAAAGTTCCAGTGAGTCAAAGAAACGGCCTTCCCCTGATGGCAATGTTTCAGACAGAGCGAAAGTGCTGAAGGCCTATGGTTCATCAGTCACAACCGTGTCTCCAGCTCAAGCTGGACCTCCTGTATATGCCAATGGACAAACTCAGTGGGGTGCAGGTTATGGGCAACAAGGCTATGCACAGCAGCCACAGGGCTGGCAGCAGCCTCCAGCACAACAGGCCCCTCAAATGCAACAACAGCAATGGAATCCTGGATATAACACTCAGCAGGTAGTTATCAGAGCATTTCCAGATGGAGCTTTTTTAGATTGGATTTCACTCGCCCTGGCTGAGTACTGAAGTAGTATTAAAGTATAGTCATTTGTTTCTTGCAGGCTGGTTACAATGCATATGGGAACTATGCTGCATATGGGCCTCCACAACAGCAGGTGCCCCCTCCTCAACAACAGCCAGCGGCATATGGAGGCTATGCACAGAACTATGCTCCACAGGTAAGTTATACTTTTCAAGACCAGGATGAAGAGAAGGGTGGATAGTGGTATATATTCATGTATTTAAATAGTGTTGGGACTTGGAATGCTTGTGGTCACACTGGATGAGGACCATTGGGGTTAACTGACAACAATGCTAGACACATCTCAAGTAGTCTGGAGACCCAATGGCCTCATCTGTTGCCCACATGTTTTCAAGTCATAGTGACGTGTGCGCGTGCGTGGTTGCATGCATATGTGGGCTCTCACAGATGGGCAGATGAATATATTCTATTCTAATCCTCCTTTTATTGCATTGTGTTACTGTATGACAGAACTTTTGATCTCGAATGCTAATAAGGTAGACTAATTGCATAACCTGTTTCTTTTTGCTTGGTGCTTTTTTGAACTCTGAGGGTAAATTCAGACTTTCTTCTCTCTGCTCTTTTATTGGTAATATTGGTAACTGCTCGATGCATCTGTACTATGTTGTCGTTTGTGCATCGTTAATGATGCATAGTCTAGAGGCCTAAGCTTGAAGATCTAATGACATTGCTACTAGCTCTGTTGTAAGATGTTTTCCTCTCAAGTTTGGTGCAGGACAAGTCGAAAGAATAAACTCTCATTCTTGCTCCAAAATTTCAAAATGGCCCTGAGATTGATGCACTGAGAAAATTGGCTAGATGTAGAAAGAAGTGGAACAGAATCAAGCTCTCTGTTGCCATCCCACAAGACTCCCTCACTATCTATGTGAGTGATCTTAAGTGATGGATGGTTTTAGGGGTTAAGTAGCCTCTACTCTAGTTATCAGAGCTCCATCCAGCTCAATCTTGAATATTCCAAGACAAGAATTGTTGGAAGATGGGTTGATAAGACCTAGTTCTTCTCCATTTTTATCCCTTGTATTATTATCAGCCAAGAATGGTGGCTTTTTGAGAATGTGCATTGATTACGCGCGGGCGCGGCCGTTTTGATGGGCACTGCTGCGGGTGTCGTGCCTTAGTAGCAAGGGCCTTAAGGCCCTTGCTTAGTAGGTTAGTTTTGTGTAGGGAGCAGCCAACGAGGGGGGGGTAGAGAGAGAGAGAGAGAGAGAGAGAGAGAGAGAGAGAGAGAGAGAGGGGGACGAAGAGAGAGAGAGAGAGAGAGAGAGAGAGAGAGAGGTAAAGAGAGAGAGAGAGAAGGGGGGAAGAGAGAGAGGGGGGAGAGAGAGAGGTAGAGAGAGAGAGAGAGAGGGGGGGAAAAGAGAGAGAGAGAGAGAGAGAGAGAGAGAGGGATGGGGGGGGGGAGAGAGAGAGAGAGAGAGAGAGAGAGAGAGAGAGGGGGGGGGGGGGAAAAGAGAGGGGGAAAAGAGAGAGAGAGAGAGAGAGAGAGAGAGAGGAGTTTTTTACTTCGTAGCAACAATGCCAAGAAGCCTTAACAGACTTATCCGAAGCGATCCGCAGGGATCGAACACACACACACCACGACATGAACCAGAGCCTCAACCACCAAGACCCACGCGGGTTTTACAAAACTTGGTGGGGAAGGATGGCTTATACATGAGAGAGAGAGGAGTTTTTTACTTCGTAGCAACAATGCCAAGAAGCCTTGAGGGATTGGGGGGGGTGGGAAGGGGGTGGTGAAGGGGGTGAGGGAGTGGTGGAGGGGGTGGTGGTGGAGATGGAGGGGGGGGAGGGGGAGGGGGTGGTGGTGGTGGTGGAAGGGGTTGGTGGAGATGGAGGGGGGGAGGGGGTGGTGGAGATGGAGGGGGGTGGGGGGAGGGAAGAAAAGAGGTGGTGGAAATGGGAGGCGTGGAGGGAAGGGGGGTTGTGGTGGAGGGGGAGGAGTGTGTTGAGAGTTGTGGTGCCATGAGCACAGCCCTACACTTACACTCAGAGACGAGGAAAGACGGAAAGATATATTCCATTCTAATCCTCCTTTTATTGCGTTGTGTTACTGTATGACAGAACTTTAGATCCCGAATGCTAATAAGGTAGACTAATCGCATAACCTTTTTCTTTTTGCTTGGTGCCTTTTTGAACTCTGAGGCTAAATTCAGACTTTCTTCTCTCTGCTCTTTTACTGCTAATATTGGTAACTGCTGGATGCATCTGTACTATGTTGTCGTTTGTGCATCGTTAATGATGCATAGTCCAGAGGCCTAAACTTGAAGATCTAATGACATTGCTAGTAGCTCTGTTTTAAGATGTTTTCCTCTCAAGTTTGGTGCAGGACAAGTCGAAAGAATAAACTCTCATTCTTGATCCAAAATTTGAAAATGGCCCTGAGCTTAATGCACTGAGAAAATGGGCATGTCTGGCTAGATGTAGAAAGAAGTGGAGCAGAATCAAGCTCTCTGTTGCCATCCCACAAAACTCCCTCACTATCTCTGTGAGAAGCCAAATAATACGCTTTGCATGAAGATAGCTTTATATGTAGAACTAGCCCTACACTTACACTCCAGATGAGGAAAGACGGAAAGTGCATTATGTATCATTGCTATTGACAAGGTGCACTTAGATTGCTGGTTTCGCTTGCCTTCTAAATTTTGTGTCTCCATGAAGCATCGCATTGTGTGTGCGCATGCGTGCTTGTCGTAAACTTTAATGTGGTTGCACATAGAATCGTACCTATTAATGAAACTTGTGGATAGATGAAATCGTGTTAAGGCGAAAATCAACTTTCATATCTCCCTACATCTAACTGGCAAAAAAAACAAATCTGCTGTTTTATCCTGGATCTGTCCAGGTGTGAGAACAAGGTGGTATGGGAAATTATCATGTTTTCTGAAATAGATCTGATATTTGAATTAATTTTGTGGAGTTTTTTCAGGCCTTCCCTCAGCAGCAGACTTATGCTCAACCTGCAGCTGCTTATAGCCAACAGCAAGCCCCAGCCCAGCAGGGTTACTATGCTGGTTATTATTGAAGGAAACGAAATTTGAGCTGTAGATGGTTATTTAATGTAAAGCTCACCTGGGGCTGAGTTGAGGTTACGTTTTGTACTGAGGGATTTTTTTTCCTGTCAAGATATGGACGGACTTCTCAGTAGTGGAACTGAGGCTTATCATAATGAGACAGGGATAGGTAATAGGGGCATGCCAGAGAGTTGACCTATGATGAGACGGGAGCGCTGTATCACTGCAGGAAAATTTCTGTTGAATGCTTGTGAGCTAAGCTCATTTAGGAGACGGATGATTCTAATTTCAGTCTGCAAGGCCTGCAGGAAGATCGTTTCCATTTGTACCATGATATTCAGTGAAGGAACATAGTTTTAGTGCCCACTTCAAACATTTTTCTTTCTGCACTGTGCTGTGGGGTTACTGGTCTCTAACTCGAATCTTCATCAAGTTATTGTTCTGGCTCTTGTTGTGGTTGTTTTCAAGCAGGCTCGTTTGTACTCAGTCGTAATGTTGCACTCTCTGATTTAATTTCAAAAAATAACCAGTAGCTCTAATAGCTTGCAATAAGCAAACTTTGTTATGTTTGAAAACGTCGATTTGTAGTAGCAAATTGCCATGTTCTGAAACATTCCTCTGGTGCTGGAAATTGTGCGCTTTTTGCTTAACAATTTTTCCAAATGATTGCAGGAGCTTTAGAAGTTATTAGAACCTTACACCGGCTGAAATCCACAGCCCTTCGTTAAGGCCCTGTGCACTTCTTGGACTTGACCAAAGATCCAAGGCATGATGGCATATGTAAAGGTTGTAGGCTTTGCTATCTCTGTTGTTTTCTTGATGTCAGGGAACTTAAAGTTTCTTCTATTGCCTTGCATTAGTATTTATTGTGTTTTAAGCTCTTACACTCCTTGAAGTATTAGATGTTGTGTTGTAATAGTCAGGTCTCTGATCCGTATTGGAGAGGCATAAGCACATGCATGAATCTTTTAAACAGTACAGAGAGCAGTGTTGAGCTCAATGCAGTGTAAGTGTCTTCCTTCTGGAAGAAATTGGTCCATTGAATAGTGAGAACTGGAGTTAGTGTATGGAATGAGTTTGTCTTCATCCTAGTATTGAGAACTGGAGTTAGTCTATGGAATGAGTTTGTCATCATCCTGGAATAAGAGAGGGGTTGCGTCTAGTGGAGTTTGCTGATTGCTTGGTTCTGCTTGAGTTGAATTCTATTAACAGTAGATTATGATAGTAGAGTAAATTGTGTGAATTGAATTGATTATATTGCCCCCTGAAAAACACTCTCTCACTTACAAACCAAGTGTATGGAATGAGTTCCTAATCATCCTGGAATAGGAGAGATTGGTCCAAGCCCACTAGGAACGCTAAGCACTCACGCTCGTGAACCAAGTTTATGGAATGAGTTTGTAATCTCTCTTGAAATAGGAAAGAGATTGGTCTAGGCCCACTAGGAACATCTGATGGAGCATTAGGAACATCTAGTGGAGTCTGGTGTCTGTTCTAGTTCTATAAATAGTAGGTTACGAAAGAATTGTGAATATATTGCCTTGTAGGGTTTTCTTCCTTGGAAAAAAGAGCTGAAATTTGTAGATCGATTTTTTTTTGTTGAAAGAATTGTGAATATATTGCCTTGTAGGGTTTTCTTCCTTGGAAAAAAGAGCTGAAATTTGTAGATCGATTTTTTTTTTTTTTTGGGGGACTTGGCGGGGGGTGGGGGTTTGGGGGGTGATTTTCTAGGAAGGCCTTGCTTCTTACGATTTCCAGTTATCCATTTAAAAATTTCAATTTCTCGTTGCAGGCATGTATATTTTTGTGGGATATTTGAGCTTTTAGATGGTAACCTAGCTCATTGATATTTGGTTGTTTTGGTTTATGTATTGCTTCATCTGATGGAGATTGTACCAATATCAATTTAGCACAGCAATGAAATTTATCTATTGTCCTGCTATTCCGAATTGAAACAGAAATTACTGGGTACCAAACTGGATTGCATTTCTATTAGTTACTCATGACGCATACACCTAAGCTATCTTGTTTACAACCACTAGGTGACTAAAGTTCAACTCCAAGACGGCTTGAAGCAAGTGTTTTCATTAAATGCGTTGAATTCACAATGGTTTGCTTTGAAAGCATTGATTGGTCAGTATGAAACTAACATCTTTAAGGGGTGGGCTCATCTTGTACCTTACGAAGTTAAAAGTGACATTCTTGCGAGTGCTCTTTTTCCCTAAGGAATCTTGATATCATCTATGTTGTGTATTTGTGCACTCACAACCCCCCTAAATGCCTCAAATTTCTCCTCAGGCATAGTTGAATGTTGTCCACCGTATTGTCATTGACTCTTGAAATAAGAAAGAGATGGCTCTCCTTATCCTTCTCTTCGAAATTTGCATATGCCTTTGTGTCCCATTGTTCTCTCCCCTTAGCTCCTTTGCAAGTTGTATACGCTTGTGCGTCCTATTGTTGTCTACTCCTGAAAGAAGCAAGGGGTGGCTCTCTTGAGCCTTCTCTCAACAATGTGCATACGCATGTCAAACCTTTTCATGTTGGTTTTAACATCCCTCTTTATTATGCAATCCTTTCTACTTTTGCTCATTAATTATTGTATGCACTTTTGCATTATTAGGAGTACTCAAGTAGGATTGTTTAATTGAGACTTTTAAATTCATGGTTAGCTTCAATTCTCTATAATGCAAACTTTTTCATTGCTATGGTCATTGAGTATGGACGTCAGTTTCACTCATTATGTTGTGATAATGTGCTTTACTAAAATAAGTTTAGGTTGGAGATCTACCAACATTGCTTGGATTGCCATAGAAGGCTAATTCTTTGCAATTTTGGGCTAGAGGTTTATTGCTCCAAGCAAGTTTGGAGTGATGTGACGGGATTGTTGCATTTTGAGAGCCATTGTTGCATTGTTGACGTTTGTGGTAACAAGATTAGAGGCTACTTATCACTCTCTACCAAGAGTAGCTACAAGTGTCTAAAGAGGACGTGTTCACTTAATAGACGTTGCTACATGGTTGTTGCCAATGGGTTGACAACATATCCTAGCCAGCAATTGCAAAGAGATCACTCTCAAGTTCGTCATACCATAAAGTCAAGTGTTCTTGTTGACCTTAATGGTCCTTTTGTTTTTGGTATTTCAACAATATTTGTTGCAATGGACTTTGAGAGTGGGCATCCATTTGGCGCCTTTGTTTACTTTTGTAGTAAAAAAGGGTGGTTTATCACTTGCACTTAGTAGGTGTCCCTTGAGCTAATACTTATTTGGGGAGAAAGCTCTCATTAGGCTTTATGGCAAAAAATGTTCTAATCAATTCTAACCTAGTGAAATTTAATCCCTAGTATTGCATCCCATCGACTCATCCTTACACCTTCCATTGAGAGATTGAGTGTAGCATTAAAAGGTGTGCTCTTGAACTGACACCATTTGCCATATATGGTCTAAAACACACCCTCATGGATTGTCAATGCATTCAAGAAGGGTAATCGTTTCAAGTAGGACCATGGCTATGAGGAAGAAGCTACTTTAGCGGAAAAGCCTCAAGCTAAAGTTTTAAATATGTTGTGGATGAGGGCACTGTTCTCTTTGTGGTCTATGAACTCTTGGGTATTATCATATTAACTGTAGCCTTGAGAGGGGTGCTATTGAATCAACAACATTTGCAATGTGGCCAAAACACAAACTTATGGATTGTCAATACATTCTAGAAGGGTAAGAGTTTAAAGTAGGATAGGGACTTGGCAAAACGCAATCAAACTTGAGCTTTAAATAGTTTGTGGATGAGGGCACTATGCTTTTTGTGGTGTAGAGATTCTTGAGTAGAAGAGTAGTTCGTGGAGTCTTGGGTAGAATCATATTAATTGTAGCCTTAAGAGGGGTGCTATTGATTTGCAATGTGGCCTAAACACAAACTCATGGATTGTCAATACATTCTAGAAGGGTAAGAGTGTAAAGTAGGATAGGGACTTTGCAAAACACAATCAAACTTGAGCTTTAAATAGTTTGTGGATGAGGGCACTATGCTTTTTGTGGTGTAGAGGTTCTTGGGTAGAAGAGTAGTTTGTGGAGCTTCATTGGTTAATTTTTAGACCTAAATTTATGTGCTTGGTAGGTGCCTTTGTCCCCTTGAGTAGTCTTGACTACACGTTACCCATGCATACAAGTGTTAATGGTTAACTCTTCATCATGTCTTCCATATATGTTTGCAGGAGCTCCCAAGTTGAGTCTTCATGTAATGGTTCTCTTGCACTTATTTTGAATAATGGATTATATTGGTGCTTGTCTTGACCACATCAAAGTGGGTATGTATAAATCATATGATGAATGTACCCACATGTTAGAACATTGTGACTAACCTAAATGGGTATATGAAGGTATCAAATTTCCATTATACATTTTGATAATTTTCTAAAATGCAAAGAGTGGAAATTGTTAGTGCTCAGGTCAGGTTAGCATAGGCAGAGCCAAGTGTGGATTGAGTGTTGGCTTGCTCAGAAGTGGTGGAACATTTTGGGTGGAGAGCATCGTTTGCAGTTCGAGGTGCAAGTGATTGCAGTGGTCCAACTAGTAGCAGATAGTGGCGTGGTGCATCGAGCGTGATGTAGGCGGTTTTGCGTAGTTAGTAGAAAGCGGTTGTAACAGGGAGGGTAGAGAACAAGACAACAATGTGCCAAGTTCTCTCCCTCTCTTGAGCTTGCTAGGTTAGGAAGCTTATATTGTGTTTATCGTAAGCTGACGCAGCTTGGTTGTAAGTAGAAGATCAACGTAATTTGACAAAGGCCCATATAGTCATTTGTAGAGTTTCTTGTGAGTTTGCCACATCAATGGTGTCATGAGGACAGAAGAGAAATACGTGGACTATATTTTGTGCACCTTAATAAAAAATACTTAGAGATGGTTCAATCAATTCCCAACTAGGTATTTTGTTGATTGGTATAAAATGTCTGAAGCCTTTCTATGAAGGTTTACGCAGGAGATCAACAAAGAAGATGTTCATACGAAGCTAAGTGAGTTGAAGCAAAACAAAGGAGAGTTTGTCCAAGACTTTGTGGTTAGAATGCAAGATCTTATCAACTAGTTGAGTACTGTATGAGATGTTGCACTAATGTAGAATTGCACAAGCCAGAGATAGTCAATCCAACTAAGACTTATGAAGAATTGCTAGATCGAGCTGTTACTCTGGAGAAGAGTGAAGGCTTGAAAAGCAAGGCAAAGAAAAAAGATGCCAACAACGATACCAAGGAGACATCAGCAAAGAAAGATAAGCTCAAAACCGAGGTCAACAAGGCCTTCAAGGAATTGGGCATTCGAGGAAAACTAGGCAACAATGAGAAACGGTGTAATAAGTGTTCTAGGCTCAGACAAACCATTCAAGTGGACATTGGAGCATCAGACATCTTTTGACGCCATCAGAGAAGCATTGAAGAAGGATGCGTTATTGCATCATTCGGATTTTTTAAAGCTCTTTTTTTAAAGAATTGATCCTTCTAACAAAGGTTTTGGAGTTTTCCTCATGCAAAAGATGAAAATGAACAATGGCATCTGGTCATTTATGTAAGTAAGGCATTATCTAATGCACAATCAGATTATTCAGCAATAGAACTCGAGTGTTTGGCTGTGATTTGGGCAGTTCAAAAGTTTCATTCTTACATTCATGGCTCTAAGTTTTATCTTCAAATAGATCATCACTACAAGACACGGGCCTCTTTTCGGCACTGTCCTCTAACGCTTTGGGTGCAGACATGAAGATCGTTGGTAATGTGGGCGAGCGTGGAACGTGTCGGTGTAGATGTCAAAATAGCCGTGGGTATGGTCATTGTTATAGGTGTCGGTATATACCTACCCCTATACTCACATATATATCGACTACCATACCGACTCCTACCAACCCTTGCACTAATGCTTTCACCGATGCCTGGGTACAGCTTTCCCTACAGTGTCATTATTGTCACCTTCTTTGTGGCCTCTTCTCTAGATTCATTAGTATCATTATTTGGATCTTCTGTTGGCATCTTGGTATCCACATTCCTAACTTCAAAAATATGTTTTCTTCGAGGATCAACTTGGACCACTAGGGCATGATGACTTGGACTATTGGTTTAATAGTTAAAATTGCCAAGTGTTAGCGAAACATGTGACAACTGATGCTCGGCCACCGAATGCTAAGCCACCACGTCTCGAGCACCAGGACAAAGGTAAGAATGGTAAGGAGAAAACAGATCCATTCAAGATCAAGTGTTTTTGTTGTGGAGAAAATCATATGCGTTCTGATTGTCCAATTTGGGTTGAACGTTTAAAATTTCTCAAAACTACATGGAAAGAAAGGAAGTAGATCCGAAATGCCAAGCAGTTGTAGTCGAGCTACCAGATGTAGTTGATGCCCAAGTGGTTACTAGGTCAGAAGGGTCAGTTGCAAGCACTGTAGACATGGGTTCCTCAAATAGACATTAATTGGAAGGCTCAAAAGGAGTTGGCGCCTAAAATTGCAAGGGATTTAAAGGGGAAAGCTTTAGTAGTGGAAATGCTTGAATAGATTTAATAAACCATTACTGAGTAAGGAGAATCTTTAAAATCTAAAGCAAATGCATCACAATCTAGCGTAGAGCTAGTCCGAGAATGGGAAATATTCAAGAACATGCAAGTTAATCTAACATTCGTTGAGCTGATGCGGACAAATACTACCTGTGGGTGAGATTGAAATCTTCCAAGTGGCTGCAGATTTCAA
The DNA here is from genome assembly GCF_047967505.1 of Dipteris shenzhenensis. Lineage (NCBI taxonomy): Eukaryota > Viridiplantae > Streptophyta > Polypodiopsida > Gleicheniales > Dipteridaceae > Dipteris > Dipteris shenzhenensis. The sequence goes on from NC_141613.1 coordinate 33,225,605, forward strand.
ATTGAAGCTAAAAGCCAAGCAGATTCCTAGGTAAAAAGATCTTTTTCGGAGTAGCTTCATTGAAGACATGGAGCCAAGCAGATTCCTAAGCAAAAAGATCTCTCTCTCAATAACTTCATTCAAGACATGAAGGGGAACGAGAGTTAGCCAAAATATTAGTGATAATTACGAGACTTGGTACGGAGCAATTAGTACCAGATCCAATACAGAATTCAATCTCAAAATAGAAGACAAACTTGCAATGGTAGTGGTAAGTGCCAATCTTTCTTCCAAGCAATTAAGGGTTACAAGAGATCTGTTTGTCAAGCACAAGGATGTTTTTTCCTGGAATTACACTGATCCTACGAGGTGTTCCTCCTGAGTTGTGTTAAGATAAGATACCTTTAGTGCTAGATGCCAAGCCAATTCCACAACAGAGGTATAGAATGAATCCCAACTAATCTAAACAGGTAAAAGTCGAGTTGGATCAACTTGGTTTTATTTATGTTATTGATCGCAATGATTGGCTTTTCCTATTGTAGTTGTGCCTAAGGAAAATAGTAAACTTTGAGTCTACATAGATTATCGAAAGTTAAATGAAGAGACAGTCCCTGATCCATTTCCAATACCTTTCACTGATGGAATCTTGGACCAAGTTTAGGACATATCTTTCCAATGGTTGGGTCCTTTGAGTCAAGATCTCTCAAGACAACCATGATAAGAAACATAATCCTCATGGCATCTTCAAAAGCCTTTCATAATGATGGAGAGGAGGTCTTATCAGAGAGCGACAAAGAAAAGGAGAACACCGAAATTGTGGGTGCTAACTCACCTAGATCAAGGTAAGATCTTATTATGTATGTATGGTACAAAGGGAAATATATTGGGCCATTAGCCTTTACCCCAACAACCTCCCACTTAAAGGCCAATGCGCCTTTAAGAGAGAAGATGGGCATCCTAATGTCATCCGACACCCATCAATACTCTGCAATGTGCAAACTGCTCTGAGGAAAGACTCTTTGTAAGAAGATCTGCAGGGTTCTCATCTGTGTGAACCTTGACAAGCTGGATGCGCTTGTCCTCAATCACCTCTCTGATGAAGTGATACTTCACATCAATATGCTTTGTCTTCGCATGGAAGACAAGATTCTGTGCCAATTGGATGGCACTCTACAAAATTAGCATCTGCATATCCAACAACAGATGTGTCCTTCCTCCCAAAGAAAATGCACATGTTCTTTGTGCCATTCAAGTATCTCATGATACCTTTCACTGTCTCCCAATGCTTCTTGCCAGGATTTGCCATATACCTGCTAACAGCTCCCACTGCAAAAGCAATATCTAGACGTGTAGCAACCATGGCATACATCAAGCTTCCTACTATGGATGCATAAGGTATCTTTGCCATTTCAGCCCACTCCTCATTTGACTTAGGGCTGTCCGCTTGGCTGAGTTTCACATATGGAGGCAACGGAGTACTTATAGACTTCCCCCTCTCCATATTGAAACGCTCAAGTACCTTGCAAATGTACTCTTTCTGTGACAAAGGAAGGAGTTTCTTGTTCCTATCCCGAATAATCCTCATGCCAAGTATGTGATTGGCATCACCCAAATCCTTCATGTCAAAGGTCTCATGCAACCTTTTCTTCAAGGCATTCACATCCAAAGTAGATTTCCTAGCAATAAGCATGTCATCAACATATAAAATCAAAATAAGAAGGCTGCCATCTGATGCCTTCTTTGTGTAGAGGCAATGATCTGTCTCACTTCGTGTGTACCCTTGGGATCGCATAAATGCATCAAACTTATGGTACCACTCCCTAGGAGCCTGCTTCAGCCCATAAAGACTTTTCTAAAGCTTGCATACCATCCGTTCTTTGCCCTGCACAACAAACCCTTTGGCTACTGCATATAGATGTTCTCATGAAGATCTCCATGTAGAAAAGCTGTTTTTACATCCATTTGGATAAGGTCCATGTCCTCTCTGGCAACCAATGCAAGCACTATATGAAGGGTAGTCATCTTCACCACTGGGGAAAAGATCTCATCAAAGTCAATACCCTTCTCTTGCTTAAAACCCTTGGCTACCAACCTTGCCTTATACTTAGGCAATGCATGTGCTGGAGACATCTTCAGCTTGTAAACCCATTTGCATGGCAATGCATGCTTTCCTTTGGGCAAATAAACCAAATCCCAAGTAGCATTCTTCATCAAAGAATCCATCTCTGATTGCATAGCCTTCTCCCACTTATGCTTGTCATTCCTAGACATAGCATCCTCAAAGCATGAAGGCTCACCACAATTTGTTAACATGACATAATCTAGAGATGGAGCATATCTCTGTGGAGGTCGTGAGACTCTAGTGGAACGTCTCAACACTTGCTCACCATGAGCATCTTACTGTCCCAACTGATTTTCTTGCATAACCTAAGGTTGTCCACCTAGATGTGGCTCTCCCACCTCACGATCTATGGGCTGCTGTCCATGCCTTGCATCATGTGGAACAGGTTGTGCATGCCTCTCATATGGTGGTTGTCCATCCTCTTGAAACACCACTCTGCGTATCTCAATAGTCTTTTCTAGCTTCTTGTGCATCTTGTCCTCATTAAAGATAATATCATGGCTGCATACTATCTTCCTGGCCTCTGGATTCCACAATCGGTATCCCATCTCGCCTGAATCACCATATCCAAGAAAAATGCACTTCCTTAACTTTTGATCAAGCTTGCTGCATTTTTCCTTAGGGATATGAACATAAGCTTTACAGCCAAATACATGAAGATGCCCATAAGATGGTGGCTTGCCTGACCAAACCTCTTCTGGCACTTTCCCATTCAGTGCTTTGCTAGGCAATCTATTGATAAGATATACTGATGTCTTGATAGACAGCACCAAAGCCATGAGGTAGATCGACATTAGAAAGCATGCTTACATTCCTTTCTTGAATAGTTCTATTCATCTTCTCAGCAACCCCATTCTGAGAAGGATTCTCAAGAGTAGTCAACTCCTGCTTGATGCCACGTAGATCACAAAAATTCTTAAATGCATGAGAGGTATACTCTCCTCCATTATTAGTGTGCAAGCATTTGAGCTTCTTGCCCGATTGATTTTTAGCAAATTCTAAGAACTTTTGAAATGCATCAAAGACATCACTCTTCTTCCGAAGAGGATAGACCCACACTTTCCGTGTAGTATCATCAATGAAAGTAGCAAAGTAAGAAGCACCACACAATGAGATAGTAGGCATAGGTCCACACACATCACTGTGAACCAACTCTAATGGTTCAAGCCTCTTCTTGCCCAAAGATTTTTTATGTGAAGACCGTGTTTGCTTCCCATACATGCAATGCTCACACATGCTAAAATCTGAAAAATTAAACACGGGAACATACTGCAAACCAAAAAGTATCTTCATTCCTGTCATGCTCATGTGTCCCAACCGACGATGCCACAAAGAGGCGGATGGCTGCTTGGTCACATTGATTACATTATCTCTTATGCCTGACACATGCATTGAGTACAACATTCCATGCTTGGAACCTCTAGCAATCACAAGTGACCCTTTGCTAATTTTCCATGTATTGTTGCCAAAAAACACATGATAGCCATCATCATCAAGCTGTTCCGTACTTATCAAGCTCTTTTTCAAATTTGGAACATGCCTAACATTCTTGAGTACAAATGTAGAACCATTAGGAAGAGACAAGTGGATATCTCTCACTCCAACAATGTCACATGGACAATCATTTCCAAGTCTCATGGTTCCTTTCCTTATTGCATCATAAATGGTAAACCACTCCCTATGTGGAGTGACATGGAAAGATGCTCTTGAGTCTAGTATCCAATTCTGTGACAATGCATCATCACTAGTCACAAGAAAAGCATGCTCAAACATAGAGGCATAAGGAATGTCACCCTCATCACTATTGTTACTTATGGCATTCACTTCCTCTATATTGACTATGGATTTCTCTTCCTTCTTGGGCTGCACATTAGCTTTGCCTTTGCCTTTATCATTCTTCCATTTGTAGCAATCCATGGCCTTTCTTCCCACAGTAGAAGCATTCCAAATCCTTTTTGGCATGGGATTTTCCTCTAGATTTGCTTCTAGACTTGCTTGTATTTCTGTCATGGTATTTCCCCCTGGAATATGACCTCCCTCTCACATTGAGAGCACTTGAACTTTTAGTTCCAGCATTGTTCTTTCTATTTACCTCCTCAGTGAGAAGGCTACTCTCAACATCACTGCTTGTCAGGCCTCCTGCACGGGCTGAATTGCTTACAGCAGTCCTAAAAGTGTCCCAACTTTCAGGAAGGGTGACCTATAAGAACATTGCCTTAACTGAGTCATTAAAGGCAATTTTATGAGCTGAAAGTTGATTGAAAATTGTGTTAAAATCATTTAAATGGCTAGACATTGAAGTTCCTTCTTCCATGCAAAGATCTATGAGTTTCTTCAGCCAATACACTTGACAAGCGGCACTCTGCTTCTCATAAAGATCATGCAACTTTGTCCACACACCATAGGCACCACCTGCAGTACCTTTCACATTGAAATACACCGATTTTGAAAGCGTAAGCATGATCATGGAATGTGCAAGCTCATCCAATTCCTTCTACTCTTCATTATCTTTCCAATCCTCTAGCTTTATGCCTTTGCGTTTTATAGGCTTTACTTGCTTCTTCTGCACCAGAACATTGTAGATTTGCTCCTTCCAATAGAAGTTTGTGCCATCCAACTTCTCAATGTTAAACAATGCATTCTCTGATGTCGAAGCCATCACAATGGATGATAGACCAGCCAGGATACATTGCACCAATGTACCAAACTCAAGCCCAAAAAATATCAACTGCAATGACAACAGCCACACTCTCACTGTCACAAATACATGTTTTGCTGTAAGTGACCTTAGGGCATCCCAAAACTAGCCAATAGCTTTTGCACGGTAGCTCCGATGCAAAAAGTGTAAACAGAAGAAATGTAGCTTGTAGAAAACTCTACAATTTCTTAGTTTATAGCAAGTCCAAAATGAGAGTGCTCTCAACGGAAGTAAGAATGGAAGAGGAAGAGAGAGAAATAGAGAGCCACACAAGTTTTGGTGGGTGTAGAACAGCCTAATCTTCTTTTTCATTCATTTATATATGTGTTTGAGTATTGTACATAACCGGGGTAAAGGCACAATGACCTTTAACCCCCACAACCTCCCACTTAAAGGACAATATGCCTTTAAGGGAGAACAACCAGTGAGCATACTATCCAATGCCCATCAATACACGACAATACTCAAACCGCTGACTAGGTAGACTCTTTGTCAGCATATCTGCAGGGTTATCATCTGTATGAACCTTGAAAAGCTCTATGCGCTTGTCCTCAAGTACCTCCCTGATGAAATGGTACCTGACCTCAATGTGTTTGGTCTTTGCATGAAAGACCGGATTCCATGCGAGCTGAATAGCACTCATGGAATCACTATGCAATGTCGGTACACCTGTATGAATCCCCAAATCTCCCACTAGCCGATCAAGCCATATAGCCTCCTTGCAACCCTCTGTGGCTACAACATACTCAGCCTCTGTGGTAGACAAAGCAACGCACTTCTGTGCGTGAGACATCCACGACACTGCACCACCTGCAAAGGTGAACACATAACCAGAAGTGGATCTCCTACTATCCACATGCCCTGCATAGTTTGAATCTGTGTACCCAAGTACACGTAGGTCTCCTCTACCAAAGCAGATGCACATCTCCTTGGTACTCTTCATGTACCTCATGATGCACTTAACTGCCTCCCAATGCCTCTTTCCTGGATTAGCCATATACCGGCTAACAACTCCCACTGCAAATGCAATGTCTGGTCTAGTAGCTATCATAGCATACATAAGACTCCCAACTCCTAATGCATAAGAAACCTTGGCCATCATGGCCCTTTCCTCATCTGATTTGGGACTATCTGTATGACTCAATTTCACATATGGAGGCAATGGAGTACTCACTGCCTTCCCTCCCTCCATATTGAAACGTTGCAATAGTTTTGTAACATACTCTTTTTGTGAAAGCCAAAGGAGTTTCCTACTCCGATCATGTGTGATGCGCATACCAAGAATATGACCTACAAGTCCCAAATCCTTCATATCAAAGGCCTCATGCAACTTGGCCTTTAATGCATCTAGCTCATAAGTATTCTTGCTAGCCAATAGCATATCATCCACATATAGTGCCAAGATTATCAGGCTATTATCCTTAGCCCTTTTAGTGTAGAGGCAGTGATCAATTTCACTCCTTCTAAAACCCTGGGACCGAATGAAAGCATCAAACTTCTGATACCATTCTCTAGGTGCTTGCTTAAGACCATAGAGACTCTTCTTCAGCTTGCAAACTAAATGCTCTTTGCCCTTTTCTTCAAAGCCTTCCAGCTGCACCATGTAAATTTCCTCATTCAAATCCCCATGCAAGAAAGCTGTCTTGACATCCATCTACATAAGCTGCATATCCTCTGATGCCACTAGTCCAAGCATGCATCTAAGTGTGGTCATCTTCACAACCAGAGAGAATATCTCATCAAAGTCCATGGCAACGCTTTCTTTCCATGTGGCAAAGAAACCAAGTCCCAAGTCTTATTCTTCATAAGTGAACTCATCTCTGATTGCATAGCATACTCCCACTTGCGTTGATCCTCGCGCATCATAGCCTCTCTGTAGCAAGAAGGCTCCCCGCAATTAGTAAGCATCACATAGTCTACCCCTAGAACAAACCTATCAGGCGGTCTAGACACTCTAGATGATCTTCCCAAGGGCATTTTAGCTTGCTGTCCCACTTGCATGCCACATTTGGCTCATCATTTCCACCAATAGATGATCCATCATCTACCCTTGATTGTATACCTGTGGGAGTACTTGGTGGTACCATTTCTTGTACATTTGGTGCATGGACAGCTTGCTGTCTCTCAACATATGCACGTGGATTCACATCCTTGAAAGTGATTCTCCTCATTTCCACATCCCTCATGGGTGCCTTATGCATCTTCAACTCATTGAAGACTACATTATGGCTGCGTATGATCTTCTTTGCTTCTGGATCCCAGAGACGATAGCCCATCTCTCCACTTTCACCATAACCCAAAAAGATGCATTTCCTAGATTTAGGATCTAGCTTCTTTCGAAGCTCTTTTGGCACATGTGCATATGCCTCACACCCAAAAATACGCAAATGAGAGTAAGAGGACTTCTTGCCACTCCATGCCTCTTTAGGAATACCACCATCCAAACTCTTACTAGGTGATCTATTGATCACATGCACTGCAGTCTTCATTGCCTCAGCCCAAAAACCACCAGAAAGACTTGCATTGGAAAGCATGCATTGCAACCTTTCTTGAATGGTACGGTTCATCTTTTCTGCAACTAGATTTTGCTTTGGAGTATGAGGGGATGTGAGCTCCTCTTAATCCCACGTGTATCACAGAAATGCTGAAAGTCATGAGAGAGATACTCTCCACCATTGTCAGTCCGTAGGCATTTAAGTGTTCTATTTGACTGATTCTCAACCAAGGCCAGCCATTTTTGAAATACCTAGAACACATCACTCTACCGAGCTGTTGCATAAGCCCACACTTTCCTAGTTGCATCATCAATGAATGTCACATAGTATTCAGCCCCGCCTAATGACTGTGTAGGCATGGGACCACATACGTCTGAATGCACCAAATCAAGCTTTTCAAACTCTTTCTTTTCCCTTCTTTTATGGGCTGATTTAGTCTGCTTGCCATAGAGACAGTGCTCACAAAATTCAAAATCAGAGAAACTCAAATGCGGTACATAACCCAAACGGCATAAGGCTTTCATTCCATTCTGGCTCATGTGCCCCAACCTGCAATGCCACAAAGAAGTGCTTGGCTGCTTGGTTATTGCAACAACATGATCAAATACCTCTGATACATGTAAGGGATACAAAGTCCCACACTTGGCACCCCTGGCCAAAGCATAGAGCCCTTCTGAATTTTCCAACTCTGAAAGCCAAAAGTGGTGTGAAAACCAGCATCATCTAGCTAACCCACTAAAATAAGACTCTTGGTCAACTTAGGCACATGTCTCACATGTTTCAAAATAAATGTAGACCCATTTGCAAAAGGAAACTTTATGTCACCTACTCCCACTATGTCACATGCATAGTCATTTCCAAGATGCACACAACCTATCTTTCCACGGTCATAAGTGGAGAACCATTCCCTATGAGGAGTAACATGGAATGAAGCACCAAAATCCAAAATCCAATCCTGGGAATATGCATCATCTGAAGTGGTAAGCAACTCTACAGATAAACTAGACATGAAGAGAACGTCATTGTCACTATCATGTGTGACTGCATTGATCTCCTCGATCTTCACTTTTCCTTTGTCCTCCCTTGGACTCTCTTCCTTTTGATTTGCACCCCAATTTGCATTCTTTTTCTTATCCTTTTGCTCTCTTTTCAGCTCTCTTTTCAGCTTGTAGCAATCCTTTTTCATATGGCCCTTCTTGTTATAGTGGTAACACTCAATGTTCCGTGCCCTGGATTTGCTACGAGACTTCCCTTTTTCTTGGGACTTCCCCCTGAACTGTGATCTGCCCCTTTGCACATTTAAGGCTACATCCTGCTTGTTGCCATCCATAGACTTCTGTCTAATCTCCTCGGCCAACAAGCTACCCACATCATCAAATTTCAGTACTCCACCAAGTGTATAGTTACTGATAGCTGTACGAAAGGTATCCCATGAGGATGGCAATGAACATAAGAGAAATATTGCCTTAGTCTCCGCATCAAAATTCATCTTCTGAGCCTAAAGCTGGCTGAAAATAAGATTGAATTCATTCAAGTGAGAAGCAATGGAGACCCCTTCCTTCATCTATAGCTCAAACAACCTCTTCATGAGGTAAACTTTATTAGAGGCAGTTTCCTTCTCATAAGTGGCACACAGTTTCTTCCACAAATCTTCTGTAGTCTGCTCATTTACTACTGTGAAATAAACTGACTCTGCAAGATGAAGTCTAATAGTAGACTTTGCTAATGCATCTAACTCATTCCAATCATCCTCAGACATATTTGCAGGCTTAGCTTCAATCCCTGCCAAGGGTTTAATCTGCTTCTTTTGAATAAGCACATCCCTTATTTGTTCTTTCCACAAAGAAAAATTTGTCCCATCAAACTTTTTAATGTTGAAAAGCTCGTTTTCAAACATGGAAGAGGATGCCATGATGCAAATAAAGAAAAATCCCAAATGCTAGTGCCTGCAAGAGAGAATCACACCAAATACCAGGTGCACCCAAATGTGTATGCCACAATAGAGTGAAATATCACCAAAACTCAAAGCTCAAAGCATCAAAAGATGCATCTGACTCATATGCATATACTATGCATCCATATGAGCAAATCTGGCCCAAAAGAAAATGCCAACTGCAATGGCAATCCAAAATGCCAATAAGTGCCAAATGACTCAAGCATAAACACCGTCCACTGGCATATGCATCAATAATATCTCATCCAAGAGAGCATAGCACTATCAGTGCATCACCTGCAATGTGTCAAAGCTATCCCTCAGCATAAAATAGCATCCATGTGCAAAGCGTCCATTAAAATAGCATCCCACAAGGCAATTTGGGCCTATCAGCGCATCCAATAAGGACTGCAATGCATCCAAATGGCCTATAAATCATCCACTGCAACCAATGCACACCACGAATGAGCGCACACTGCTCAAACTGCAACCAGAGTGATCTGCATAAGGTATGCTCAAGAAATCATGGTCCCATGGTAATGACTGCTACTGAAAATAGAACTTGAGATGCCTCAAAACATGGGCGCCATTGCATAATTGGACTCAGCAAGAAAATATGCAAATATCTCTCTTCTACCGAAACTCCAAAATCCCAATCGATGAGTAAGAAATGGGAGTCAACACTTATCCACTGCCATGTGGCATAAATCTAAGGTTTCAAAACCTTAGAATGAAAAATGCATAACAGAGAGACGAAATCGAATACACAGAGATCTATAACTTTGAAAGTGCTCCACCGAATCGCGTAAGAACTGAAAGGTAGGGGTTTTTGGGCATCGGAACACAATGGGACAGACGGTTTTGGAAACCGTGGTCTCAATCACTGGGTCCAACACACGGACTGAAAAACGTTTTTGGAAACAGAGCTGTTTGTAAACTCCACCGGAGTGCGAATGATGAGCAACATAGAAGTTTTAGGACCTCCTGAGTCCACCGGAACTGACAGATCTGCAAATGGTTGCTCCAAACTTGTGTTCTAACACCCGGGCAGAAAAACACAGAAACTGACATAGTGAGTCAGAAATCCAATGAAACGATCTCAGATTCAAGAATGAAGGTGTTTCCAAGCTCCCGAAGTGAAGTGGACACCAAAAGCAAGCAATAGTTGCCTCTACAAGTCAATACGGAGTCTCTGTCATTGAACGGAACAGGGAAAAGCTCAAAAAACGACTTTTTCTTTGAAAACACTTAACAGGCTCTCAAAACCACTTCGCAAAACCAAAGTGACTTTTCCAAAGGTTCCTCCAAGGTCTCTGCACACTCAGATGCAAGTAAAGTCACCCACAAAGCTTCCCACAGAGCTTCTCTTTCCTCCCACAGAGCTGCTGAGCTTCAAGCATTCACGCACGCTCAGGTAGATCACCCGAGCTCTGATACCAGTTGAGAGTGCTCTCAATGGAAGCAAGAACGGAGGAGGGAGACAGAGAAACAGAGAGCCACACAAGTTTTGGTAGGTGCAGAACACCCTAATCTTCTTTTTCATTCATTTATATATGTGTTTGAGTATTGTACATAACTGAGGTAAAGGCACAGTGACCTTTAACCCCCACACAAAATCCTTACAGATTTTCTTATATCTGCTGTTGGAAACCACCACCTGCAAACTTTTACGATTGTAATAACAGCCTGCAACAATTTTGGCTTGTTTTGAACTGTTAATATCTTCCCAACCGTAACGCGGTGGCCTTTGCTATAAACCCTAAGTTGTAGACAACCAATAGATTTACAAACTTCTAGTTTACTACAAGTCTAAATTCATTATGGACTTTTTGATATTCACTGCTGAATGCAGGCCCCTGCTCACTTTTTCTAGCTGTTGTCATAAACTATCAAAACTGTAAATCATGGGCATATCGGTCATCATAAATTTTTCTCTAAATATTGAATTGAAACGCTTTCAGAAACAAGATTGTAGATTGTCCAAAAAACTAAAACTTCTTAGTTCAACTCAAAAGACAATTCCTCATGGATTCTCTAATATTCACTTCCGAAAACAACCACCTGCTCACTTTTTCTAGCTGTCACAAGACTGCAAATTGCCAATCACCAACTTTTCCTGAAGCATTTGAGGCATAAACTCTAGTGAAATAGCCCAACAATTCTGAAAATTGTTGTCCCAAAAATTCCCTTAGTGGAAAGAGTATTGCACTCACAAAAATAATCCCTTCCTGGGATAAAAGACAGCTTCAGAAAAACACTGCTCACTTATGCTCACTTCCTCAACTAAACAAGGGCTCAAAATGCATCAATTGTAAGCAATCACTTTCAGCCAACCTTTGGCTTGATATGCATCAACTTGAAGGCATAAACCTAATTGAAATCTGAATGTACCAGCTGCCTTTGATTAACTGGAGTCTGCCACAAGCAAAAGACGTTTTTGCTTTCGGGCCCCAAAAAAGCAACTTCTAGTGGCTGGAATTGCAGAGCAGCAGGTCGTTTTTGATCGTAAATGGATAATATTCCTTCTCCCCCACTCAAACAAGGCAATAGATTGCTGGAACAGTCGAGGCAACCTGATATATAAGGCTGAAACAGTAAAAACGAGCTAGTATATGTCAAAATACAGCTCCCATGGGCAGCCCACAGGCAGTAGGAGACTCCACGCAACAAGTTCGGGCTCTTGGCATAGCAACACCGCAATGCTATAGTCTCCTTGTTGGCTTCGCTCAACTAAGCTCTGATACCAGTTGATGGAGAGGAGGTCTTATCAGAGAGCAACAAAGAAAAGGAGAACACCCAAAGTGTGGGTGCTAACTCACCCAGATCAAGGTAAGCTCTTATTATGTATGTATGGTACAAAGGGGTATATATTGGGCCATTGGCCTTTACCCCAACACATAATGCTAGTGACAATATCTTTTCTTTCATAAGGACATCCAAGATTATGTATTGTAGTGCCAAAAATGCCAGGTCAATAAGGTTGAACGCCTTAAGGTAGGAGGTCTCCTATACCCATTGGAGATTCCATCTAGCAAATGGGTAAGCATCTCCATGGATTTTACTGTGGGATTACCTAGGACATAGAGGGGGCACAACTCTGTGTGTGTAATTGTGGACTGGTTGACCAAGATGGCTCATTTTATTGTTATCAATGAAGATGTTAAAACTCTAGAATTAGCTAGACTATTTGTGGAGCATATCTATAGACTATATGGGCTACTAGCCGGTATTGTTAGGACAGGGATAGCAAATTCAACAACCATTTTTGGAGGGTTGTGTTTAAGGTTAGAAACTTCATTGAATATGAGCACCGTGGATCATCCACAGAGTGATGGTCAAACTGAAAGAGTCAATCAGATCATTGAGGATATGCTTCAAGCAAATGTAAGTAAATGGCAAACTAATTGGGAACAATATTTGCCCATATTAGAATTTGCATATAAGAGTGCCAAACATTCAGCTACAAGTTTTAGTCCATCCATGATGATGTATGGATTTCAACCAAGAGCCCCAATGGCAGTGGGACTCAAAAAAGAGAAGGTTCAAGCAGCCAAAGACTTTCTTGTGAAGATATGAATCAAACACTTAAGTTAGCTAAAGATAGCATAAGAAGAGCTCAGGATAGAGCACAAAGTTATGCAAACCCCCACGAAGTAAATGAGAAAGTCTACCTCAAGGTACCCGAATCTTCAGAAATAGGTAAATGTTTGAAGTTGTCTCCTAGGTATTGTGGACCATTCACAATACTTGTGTGGTCCAAGGAGCTAGAAGGGAGGCACCATAAAATCTCTTAAGCAATAGTGAGCAATGCATCACTAGGGGCTGAAGGAACAAATAGGGATGGGCAAGATGAAGTGAAGAAGAGTAAGGGCACACTAAGGAGGAGCTGAAAGAGATAGAGTGTTATATGCAAGATGAGTGCATTCCTGAGTGTAGTGCTATAGGATAGTGCAGTGCTAAGTGTAGTGTGGGTAGGAGAAGAACTTGATGTAGTGGTCCAGGGAGGCTATGGCCATCGTGGGAGAGGGTGACGGAAGTGATGGAGGAGTGAGGTAAATTTTGAATCTTAGCATGTGTAGCAAGGCACCAAGGGGAGGTGATTGTGTAGGAAAAGGGAGCATGAGAGGGAAACTAAAGGGGTAATGACATGGTGGGAAAGGGGTTTCATGGGAAAAACAAATCTCCCATGTTGAATGTCATAATGATTAATATTTTATGTCATTTTCAACCATTGAGCTCAAGTGCTCCCTGGTTTTGTGGGAAAAAAATGGGAAGAAGGTAGGGGACCACTTGCCACCTTGCATAGAATTTCCCATTCCCCCACAAAAGACCACAATGTTATAAGGCCTTGAGCTTCTCTCTTTCCCTAGACAACATGTGGTACCAACCACTTCCTTCCCTGTGACACCCTCGTGACTCCTGGTAGTCTCTCTTAATATATATAGAGAAGAGATAGAGATAGAGAAGCTATATATTTGGCTTGCCCTTGAAAAATAGGGATTTTTTCTAGAAAAACCTAAAATTCTTGGGTGATGGTCCTTATTGAATGCTTTAATTTGTTTTAGAGTGGACTTTGAGGCACTTTCCTTAGAAGCCTCAGGCCCTCAACCATTGGCTTCTCCTTCTGCCTCAAGCCCTCATCCATTGGGACCAATTGGCACACTGAAATTCACAATGCTTCGGGTAATCCAAGATTCTAAAGCAATACTGAGAGGAAAAACAATGTTCTCAAACATTATTGTAGATTGTTTGGGTAATTGCGCTTAAAGATTCTCCCCAAATTAGGGGTAATTCAAGTCGTTTTAAAAAATGAGCACAAAATTTATAGTAGCAATTTATGAGAAGGCTTAAAATATACCATATTTTAGGTTCTTGAAAGAAATTACTACATAGAATATAGAATATAGAATATACACTAAAACTAGATGCGCAAACTTCTCATTTTGGTTAGCACAATAAGAATGCAATTAAAAAGTATGTAACTCAATACACTTAAAGAGATTAGAACATATAAGCAAATGAAATATTATTGGTTTTTTCATTCTTTTATTGAGTTGGCCCTAGTGCTTGTACATACACATGAAATGTCTCTAAATTTGATGCAAGCATTGTTGCCTTTACATGAACATATGATGCCTCAAATTATATAAGATTTGTGAAGTGATCATGCTTGATATCATGAAAGTTACATTATAAGTGCAACAATTCAAACTCCATTTCCATAGTCTTAAAACATAAGAAATGAAACTAAAATATCCATCATGCCTTATATTTGTGTTTTAATTTTGTAGACTTTGGAACTACTAAATATTACATTATTTGCCACATCAAGGATGTAAAAACTTATTCATGTTTGATACACAAAGACATAAGGAAGATCTTCTTGTAAGATATGATAAATGTAGCACTATTGTAGATTCCTTGGGCAATGCTTGTAATTCCCCAAACATTTATAAGAAAAAAATAAAATTAATTTATTGCAAGTTAACTTGATTCTCCTAATATCATGTCACTATGCAATAAGAAAATAAATTGCCATATAGCATACGACAATTGCAAGTTTCTTCATTGCCATATAGCTTTATGATTACTTTTTGACATCTACAAACACACAGTTCACATGGATGTTCAAAGAATTTAATCGAAGAGACCAAATTTGAACATTTGAAATAACCAAAGCATGAAGATAAAAATACTTTCATACAAAAGTAGCATAGCATAGTACAGCTACCTTCTTGATTCATTTACAACAATAGAATAACTACTGAAAAGCCCCTTTGTACCCAAAACATGTCTATTACAACCACAAATCCAAAAAGACAAATATCTCAAATACCTAACTATGTGTAACTTAAACATCACATCCAGAAGTTGCTCATGTGGATATGTAAAATGAAATAAAGTATAATCGGATACAAATATGAAGTTTGTCTGATACAAGTGCAATATGCTTTGTCAACTCCCTCAAGTGGTACAAATATAATATGCTCTATCCACTCCCACAACTGATACAACTATAATCTGTCTTGTCCTGATACAACTTCCAATCATTTTGAAAGTTTTAAACCTTGATGATTGCTTAAATGGTATAGTTGTTGTGAGTGTGATACCACATGTGAACGAATGGACTAACTCCAATTAGGAACTAGTCGGGAAATTTTGAGCATGGCTTTGATTGGTTTTTTTGGAGTTTTCTCCTCTAAGGATAAACTAATCTATGCTAATCTAGACTACACCAACCATCGAAGAGAATAAAAGCACGAAATAATTTATTTTCCATTGTTCTTTTTAATATGCTTAGGTTGCGAGTTAAAAGCAAGAAATAATTTCTTTTCCATTGTTCTTTTTAATATACTTAGGTTGTGAGTTTAAAAAAGACAATTACAATTGAGACAAACAATTTTAAAAATGAGACAATATTTTTATTTATAAAAACTAATTTACTTTACAACTCATAAGAAATTAACATCACATTAATAAGAAGTTAAAATATCAATAAATTTAAATTTGACTTCATGAAAAATAATAAAAACTAAAAATTCAAATGGATTGCAAACCCCAAACCCTAGCCCCAAACCATTACCCTAAACCCTAACCCCTAAACCCAAACCCCCGAACCCAAACCATACAAACCTCTCCACCTTAAACCCTAACCTCCAAACAATAAACCCTAAGCCCTAAACCCCAAACCCCAAACCTTAAACCCTTACCCCAAAACCCAAAATCCAAATGCTAAACCCTAAACCCTTACCCCAAACCCAAAATCCAAACCCTAAACCATAACCCCCTAACCCTAAACCCAAATCCTAAAACCCTAAACCCTAACCCCCAAACCCTAAACCTTAAACCCTAAACCCCAAACCCAAAAATCCTAAAATCTAACCCCCAAACCCTAAACCCTAAACCCTAAACCCAAATCCCTAAACCCTAAACCCTAACTTCCAAACCCTAGATCCTAAACCCTAAACCAAAACCCCCAAACCCTAAACCTTAACCCCTAAATCCTAAACCCTAAACCCCAACCTCGAACCCTAAACCCTAAACCCTAACTCCCAAACCCTAAACCCTAATCCTAAACCTTAACCCCCAAACCTTAAACCCTAAACCCTAACCCCCAAACCCTAAGCCTTAATACCCAAACCCTAAACCCTAACCCCCAAACCTTAAACCCTAACCCCAAACCCTAAACCCTAAACCATAAATCTTAAACCCTAAACCCTAACCCTAATCCCTAAAACCTAATACCAAACCCTAATTCCTAAAACCTAAACCCTAATCTTGTCCTTTTAAACCCTAAACCCTAAACCCAACCCCCCAAATCCTAATCCCTAACCCCCAAATCCTAATCCCTAACTCCCAAACCCTAAACCCTAAACCCTAACTCCTAAACCCTGAACCCTAAACTCCCAATCCCTAAACCTTAAACCCAAACTCCCAAACCCTTTTTAAATTCAAATTAATTTCACTTAAAACTAATAAGAATTTAAAATTCACATTGATAAGAAGTTTTAATTTTGACAAAGTAAATTCTTATTAGTTTGAATCATAATTTGAAATTTAAATAAATTAAAATTTAACTTTATCAAATATAAAAATTTAAACGTAAAATTTAGAAAATAAGACTTAAAATAAAAAACTTAAAATTTACGTAGAAGAAAATATTAATTCTCCCTAAAAGAAAATAAATTAAACTAATATATTAAAAATGTAAGCTAAACTAATTTAAAATTTTCAATAAGGTATGAAATTTGAAATTGTACTTTCTATATTCCAACACAAAATACATTTTTTAAAACTATATTCCATAAGTTTCAATTGAGAAATTAAACTAGTAAATTGAAAATGTAAGTGAAACTCATTTTAAATTTTAAAAAAAGCGAGAAATTTGAAATTCAATTTTCCACAAGTTTGTCTTTTCACACACTCTTCAAGTTTTCACACGTTTGTCTTTTCACACACCAAGGTTCATAGTTTTGTTTGTTTAAGTTTCGACTAAATCACACACCAAGGTACATAGTTTTGTTTTTAAGTTTCCACACGTTTACATTTAGTCATTCTTATCTTCTCTTTAGTAGTCTCTAATCTCCTTCCTTATAGTCGCCTCTACTCCTATATCCATTGTCGTCTCTAATCTCCTTCACTATCTCTCCTCTAATATCTCTCATTGATCATAGCTCCCACATCCCTTCATCAAAACATCTCTCCTCCATCCCTCCTTAATCGTCACGCACTCCTTTCTCCTCCTCATTGGTAAGATTTTCTATCTCTTTCATTCTCACTCTCTCCCTCTCTCTCGTACTCTCTCTCATTCCCTCCCTCCCTAGATTTTCATCTCTCTCTCTCTCATGCGCTGTTACGACAGCGGCACTCTCTCCCTACACCTCTCTCTCTCTCCCCTCCCTCTCCTTTGCTCTTTATCTCTCTCTCTCTCTCTCTCTCTCTCTCTCTCTCACACACACACACACACACACACACACACATGTGCACACTGCCTCTCTTTCTCTCCCTCTCCTCTTTCTCTCCCTCTCTCTCTCCTTCTCTCTCGCCTCTCTCTCTCTCTCCCTTCTCTCTCTCGTGTGTGCTCCCTCTCTTTCTCTCCCTCTCCTCTTTCTTGCCCTTTCTCTCTTCCTCTCTTTCTCTCTCCCTATTGTGCCTCCTCTCCTCTCCTCTCCCTTGCCTCTCTCTCTCTCTCTCTCTCTCTCTCTCTCTCTCTCCCCCCTTCTCTCTCTTGCGCTGCACTGCAGCAACAACACCTTCCTACTCTCTCCTCTCTCTCTCTCTCTACGTCTCCCCTCCCTCACTCTCCCCTCAACCTCTCTCTCTCTCTCTCTCTCTCTCCCTTCTTTTTCTCTCTAGTAAAATTTTAAAGAAGAAAATTCCTGGAAGAAAATTGAGATAATTGAAACGTATGCTTGTGCTTACCTTTGCTCTTGCTCTCGCTCCTCCTTTTGCTTCTCCTCTTGCTCTTTCTTGTTGAAATGGGAGAAAGAATGAGAGGAGGAGAGTATATATAAGAAAAGCTAGGGTTTTAAGTGCTTCTCTCTCATTGGTCCCTACATTTCATTGTCTTCTCTTCCATTGGCCCCTCCATCACATTATCTCCTCTCCCATTGGCTCCTCCATCCAAGTACCTACTCTTCCATTGGTCTCTCCTACCCTCCCCTCTCCCACCTCCCCCTCTCCAACCCAGTCCCACTCCTATACTCCCGCTCCCATGCTCCCACTCCCACCCTCCCACCTCCACCCCCAACCCCCCCTCCCCCACTTCCACTCCCTCTCCCACTCCCACTTCCACATCCACCTCCCCCACTCCCACTCCCACTTCCACACTCCCACCCTCCCTTTATCCCACTCCCACCTCCCACTCCCATTCCCATATTCCTACTTTCAATTCCACTCCCACTTATCAATCCTAATGAAAACTATTACTTAAATGAACGATATTACTTAAATCAATCATAAGGTTTAGGATTTGGGGGTTTGGGTTTAGGGTTTAGGGTTTGGGGGTTAGGGTTTAGGGTTTAGGATTTAGGGTTTACAAGTTAGGGTTTAGGGTTTAGGGATTATGGGTTAGTTTTTACGGGTTAAGGTTTAGGGTTTAGAGGGTTAAGATTAGGCTTTATAGTTTAGGGATTAGGGGTTAGGGTTTAGGAGTTAGGGTTTGGATGTTAGGGTTTAGGTTTACAAGGCCAAGATTAGGGTTTAAGATTTAGGGATTAGGGATTAGGATTTAGGATTTAGGGGTTAGGGATTAGGGTTTGGAAGTTAGGGTTGGGGGTTAGGGTTTAGGGTTCAAAGGGCCAAGATTAGGGTTTAAGGTTTAGGGGTTAGGGTTTAGGGTTTAGAGGGCTAAGATTAGGGTTAAAATTTAGGGGTTAGGGTTTAGGGTTTAGAGGTTTAGGATTAGGATTTAGGGTTAAGGCATTAGGGGTTAGGGTTAAGGGGTTTAGTTTTAGGGTTTTGGGATTAGGGATTAGGGGTTAGGGTTTATAGATTAGGATGCAGGGGTTTGGGATTTAGGTTTAGGGTTTAGGGTTTAGGGTATAGGGATTAGGGTTTTTAGTTTAGGGTTTAAGGGTTAGGGTTTAGGGATTAGGGGTTAGGGTATAAAATTTAGGGTTTTGAGGGCTAGGATTAGGATTTAGGATTAGGGGTTAGGGTTTAAGATTTAGGGTTTATGATTTGGGGTTTAGGGTTTAGGGATTAGGGGTGAAGGGTTAAGGGGTTAGGATTTAGGGTTTAGTGTTTATAGTTTCGAGGGCCAAAATAAGGGTTTAGGGATTAGGGGTTAGGGGTTAGGGGTTAGGGTTTAGGATTTGGGGTTTAGGGATTAGGGGTTAAGGGGTTAGGGTTTAGGATTTAGGGTTTATGGTTTCAAAGGCTAGAATTAGGGTTTAGTGTTTAGGGTTTAGGGAGCCAAGATTAGGATTTAGGGTTCAAAAGGCAAGGATTAGGGTTTAGAGCATTGGGATTAAGGATTTAGGATTTAGGGTTTATTTTAGGGGGTAGGGTTTAGAGGATTTGAGTTTACCAAATTGCTAATTACTAAATCTTAAATCCTTTATTGAAAACCCAGATTTCTAAATAAGACCTCCCATATTTTCTAAACATGATCTAGATTTCTAAATAATCAATACAGTAGATTATCGAGAAGAGACTAATGTTCTTTATAATGGTTGTTACAGCTTGTTTGCAAGGGAAACTCACAAAGGAGGCTATAAATTTTATTATGGGGATGGAGGTGATTCTATGTTGTAAAAGAGAAGTAGTTGCATTTGCTACAATCCATGAAAGTGATCCAAATTCTATTTGTCACTTTAGAAGACTTGGCGAAGATAAGGTGTCAATTATCGTATAAAAGATTCTTAGTGCACATGTTGAGCTAAAGCATAAGTGTGGGGATATGGAAATCCTTAGAGATGTTATGTCCTATAATACTTCCAACAAAGCATTTATTGCATGGGACAGAGATGAGACTTATCCAACACATGTCATCATGAATACAAAGTGCATATCTTTTGATTTTAGAGTGGGAGATATTTTACAAATGTTATCATTTGCAAATAAGAATGTAGCAGAAGGTCAAGTCTTGGGATTTGAACAAGTGGAACACTGGACATTTGCGCAGATGAGAATTCAAAAAGTTACTGATGATGGTATGGATGATAACTCAATCTCATTGGATGGTCCCTTCTATGAGGTAGGTAAGGATTTGAGATGGAGCATGCAATTTTTAAAGATTGGAAAGACTCGGCATGTGATTTTTAATGATAAACATAATGTATACTACAATATCAAAGAATTGAAAGAATATGCCAATGTACCAAGCTCTATTCCTTCAGAGATGGATGATTCCAATGCACTCAACTATAGCACTGACATCTTATCAGGAGTCGATGAGTTCATTGGTACCGAGAAAGAAAAAGATTTCACAAGTGATGCCTTATCCGGGGTGGATGACTTCATACACATTGAGAACTTGGGCAAAGATGTCAAAAGTGATATCTTATCAAGCATGGATGGCTTCATGGATACAGATAAAGTTCTTGGAGTCAAACCAAGTAGCTATGGAATTATGGAAATCATGCATGATGATATAATGAGTGATGTTCTCTTAGGAGTTAAGGAGTTTCAAGACTATGGAGTTATGAAATCCATAGACACTCTATCGCCATTGTGATAAGTGGTTCTATGATTGTATCAAAAGTAGGGATGAGATCAAAAAAGAACTATTTGGTATTTGACTTTGACTGTGAAACAATTAATGTTACAAATGGTTTGACGAATGTATCAAAAGCATGGATGAGATCAACAAAGGACTATTCAGTATTTGACTGTCAGAGTGATAAGATCAAGGATGCAACATCCCATGAAAACAAAGTGACAAATAAATCTTACAAGGAGAACTACACAAATCCAAATAAGGATGTATAGAAGGCCCCAAAACGGACATACAGATGCATGAAACGAAAGCGAGTCTAAGCAAATCCAGAAAAGCAACCAAAGAGAATAAGAGTAATGAATGAGGATGTTATGCTAAAAGAAATGTGATCTACATGCTGTAAGCGTGGATGTATGCGATCCATTAACTTACATGACATCAAGGGCTGTAGAGAACATGTCTGGCAAAGGAAAGGAAGCAAAAGAAATGAATACCTACTCATGAGACTATCTTGCTTTCTTGTAAATGATAAGAGAAGCGAAGTTCAGGACAACAGATAAGGCCTCTTATAAAAGGAAAAAGCATTTGCAATAATGCATATCGCATTATTACAAGATTATCACATGGCACATATTGGAATTTGGCTAATAAAGCAAAGTATGGAGTATTTACCATTCATGGAAACATAGGAAGGCCCAAAACAAGAGCCTTAACGGTTGCGGTAATAGCAATTTTGAAAGACTACATTCATGAAAATGCTTTACTGCAACCCCATCTATCAAAAATGCATCTTCCGATAGGTTTGACAAAAAAAGAAGTATTTAACTCTATTGGAGAAACATAGAGACAAAGAGGGCATGCGCCGGCATCTTTTCATACTTTGTATACTCTTTGGAAAAAAAGCTTTGGACATGTTAAAATCCCAAAGAGGCAAAAAATGTCAAAGTGCAACAACTATGATGATCCAAAGCGAGCACTTGAGAGTGCAACATGAACTTGTTCGACATTCTAGAATAAAATATGTATTTTGGAAGGAGCAAGCTATTTCTCATCCAAATGAGTATATGTGCATATTGTAGATGGTATGGATCAAAATACAACAACATTACCTTGATTCATTAACACTCCACCTAAGCTACAAGAAAAATACTTATAAAAGACACATCTATGTGGAGTGTTAGTGCATGGATTTAAGTTTTTTGCAGACACATGGATTGATTCCTTGCATCTACATGATAGAAATCAAGTTGTAACATCCGTTATGAAGGCAATTCACAATGTACATGCAGAAAAAGGTTGCCTACCAACTTTAAGAGTACAGGTAGACAATTGTGGATGAGAGAATAAGAATGTACTCTTCTTTGCATTTCGCTCAATGCTAATCGCTCATAGAATCTTCAATGAGATTGAAGTTGGGTTTTTATTGGTGGTTGGGCACACACATGAGGATATTGATAAGGTATTTAGCACGACCTCAAGAGAACTAAAACACAAGGACATGGAGACGATGGATGACTTGATACAAAAATGTGGGAGGCAAGTTGGTGGCCGTAAGGAAGGAATGGTATGCTCAATGGTTGAAAGGATGTATGATTGGAAGAGCTTTATTCTACCTTTCATACAAAAAGGTGGTGATGCCCTGATAGGTCATGGCGCTTCACACTATTTTCGCTTTTTCTTAAAGGATGAAAAACCAGTGATGTTGTGGCAACACTATTCTCTTGATACAAAATGGGAACCTGAAGAACCTTACTCTCTCTTAACTTCAATTCCGAGCAAAGAAATGCATCCAACATGGGCTCCTATAAAAGAATTCAATGAGAAATCCAAAGGTGAAATAGAAGGCTGAAAAGCTTTAATTACATACAAAGAGGAAATGCTCTGGAGATTTCCTGATTGGAAGCCCTCTTGGAAGGAACACACTACTATTGTAATTAGCAAGACCTACCAATTGATAAAGGACCTTGCAAAAATGTGAGAAGATGATATTAAGGCAAAACGGCCTTTATTTTGGCCAAATGTTGGTAACGACTTGCGCACATCATATGGACTATTTGAAAATGAGTTTGAATTACTGCTCCCACGTCCATATTGTGAACCCAAGAAGAAAGAGTTTATGCCACAAATAGACATAGACGTCCATTGTTTTGTTGCAGTTCGACCATCGGATGATGAACATGAGAACGTGAAGTCTTGGGTTGCAAAAGTAGTGGACATGAGCATGGATGACCAGGGGAGAGCTACAACATTTACAGCATGAGCCAAGGGGTAGGAAGGAGAACTAGGATAATGATACATTGTATAGTAGTTGTCTGAAAAAGGAATGGGTCCTAAACCATGATGCAATTTCAAAGCTTTCCACAGAGACAGTCATAGTATCTTGGAAATCAAGGACGAAGAAAACAAAGAAGCACATGGGGTATGATGTAGAAGAAAAAATAAAATTACTGCAACCAATTATTTCACACATTACAGAGTTCATAAAGATGCTCACTAAGGAGGAAGTAGAAGGAGATAGTGCAAATGAAGAATGCCCATGATAACACCATTCAAATATCGAGAAAGACTGAAGGTGGTAGTGGTCGTTAGATGAGAGTAAATGAAGATGGCACCCAAGCAACAAGTGACGACAGAAAGGACATTCGAACAAGCAAATGTTTAGATCGCTCATTTCTGTGACAACAAAAAAGGACATTCAAACAAGCAAATGTTTGGATCGCCCATTTCTACTTAAGTCACTGTAAAGGTAGGATTAAACTATTGAAAAGGCCACGGCAGGTCCTTTCATGTTTGGATCGCCCATTTGTACTTAACTCACTATAAAGGTAGAAATAAATTATTGAAAAGGCCATGGTAGATCCTTTGTACAAAGACTCATCCAAAGCAATATTTCTTGTAAACTTATGATAATGTAAAATTGCAAGCATAGCTATTGCTATTTTTTAGAGTACAAAAGAGGATTCCATCATGTCTCATGTCTATATAAACCTTTTAATTTCTTGAATATTCAAGAGTGTTATAGTTTTCTGCATTGAAAGTAAAAAGAGTCTTGCAGGTCTCTTGTGTATACCTTTTTAAAATTTTGTGAATCTTCAAGAGCGTGGTTTTTCATGGATTTAAACTAATAACTCAAGGGATTTTTAAATTTAAGAATACGATTCTTAAAAACAAGAAATACAAAATTAGGATTTCATCGTAGTTTTTGCATTATTAGTGCAACATTTTAGAGAGATGTTTTGAAATGTATTATGTGGAAATGACAATGCTAGAAAGTAAACTTTTGATTCTCGAATGACATTTTCATAAAGTAAACTTTTCATTTAGGAAGGATTTTAAGGAATAGTCCAAATGCAGACATATGAGTCCAAAATTAATGAAACAACAATCTTGGCATTATTGGGCTTGTCTATATGATAGGGCCTTCTACACTCCCTCTCTACCTAATGGACTCTATGGTCTATTTTCTTTTGTTAAACTAGCACACTTTAGTCGTGTAACATGAACGATTGCATATGACCGCGTTATTGGTATGCCCATCCACTTTGTGCAAGATGCACCAAATTTCTCATTTTCTAGATCTCTTTTTATTCGCATCACTTTGAGAAGTTTTTTAGCATCTCATTTCTATATTTGTTGAGTCTTTTTTGAGAGCTAGCTCATCTTTTAATCTACGAATGTCATGGGTAAAGTACAAGAAGTACTCAATTTCCCTTGTATTGCATTGCACACTACCATTCATTGAAATCTTTGCAAATTAGAATAAGGATTTTCCATGTACTTTGGAAATTCGATCTTCACCTTCGATCGCGTTATTGGTATGCCCATCCACTTTGTGCGAGATGCACCAAATTTCTCATTTTCTAGATCTCCTCTTATTCGCATCACTTTGAGAAGTCTTTTAGCTTCTCGTTTCTATATTTGCTGAGTCTTTTTTGAGAGCTAGCTCATCTTTTACTCTATGAATGTCATGGGTAAAGTACAACAAATTCTCCATTTCCCTTGTATTGCATTGCACACTACCATTCATTGAAATCTATGCAAATTAGAATAAGGACTTTCCATGTACTTTGGAAATTCGATCTTCACCTTTGGTCTTGATAGGATCTCTAATGAATCTCCAATTCTCATAGAGTGCATTGTTGAACTTGCCTTCCTTTGTGGATTCAATGGGGACTACTTCCCATTCCACTCATATTCCCTTTAAAGCTAGAGCCTTGATTCTCTTAGCCTTCTTGCACTCCTTCCTCCCTACTATACTCATGAAGTCGTATGTTCAAGTTCCCCACGTCGTTTTCTAGCTTGGATTTCCTCATTGTTCAGTGAGACAAGCTCTGGGAAGTTTGGTTATTCACTCCCGCCATTCGCTCTTCTCTTCTTTGCTGATTTCTTTTCCATCGACAAGCTCTTGTATACTTCTTTGGACCTGATATTCATTTTCCACTGGTTTGAACTACTTGGTCTTTGTCTTATACACACTTAGTACCAAGGTGTACGCTTCACTTGACCCATAGATCATCTCTTTGCAATTGCATCTCAGTGCCAAATGGATGAATTCAGTGGGATGCAAGTAACTTCCCTTTCATAGTTTGATGTAGCCTCATAACTGAATCTTTCTACGATGTAGGATGTAGTGGAAGAATAATGACACCTTTTATGGTTGAAGAGTCCAATTAGGCCACACTCACTTCATTGGTGGCTATTTGTTCATAAAACTTTCACACTGACTTTATCGCTTCTTGTATCCTGGCACTATTTGGGATTGTATCTCTTTAGAAATTTCTAGTACCTTTGCCTTACTTCCTCCCTTCTTGATCCTTTGTTAATATTGGTTTCTTCACCATTCTTGCAGGCTCCATCCCACCATCTTCCTCCATTGGCACATTTAGCATAGACACTACCCAGTAGGATCACACAAAAAATTGTTATATATAAAGTGTCCTATCAACATGTAGATTCATTCACTTAGACATGCAAACTTTGGGCTCCCCAAAGGATGTATGCTTGTTTTTAGATTGCCTAAGAAAACTCTTATTATTTGAAAAGATGCTTCAACATGCATCACGACCCTTTTGTAGAATGCTCATTTGTATGTTAGATGGTTCAATAGATGAACGTGAATTCATAACAAAAGAAAGTGCGTTAACTCCTCAGAGCCTTCAAAAGTGTTTACACAAAAGAGGTGTTCAATTCATCATCTACCAAAGGCATTACAATGAGCTTGACCATACTCAACGCACACATAATCTTGTCTATACCTGCACACTCACACAACCATTCACACATCACCCAACATGCATAATGCTTATGCCTCAACACATCACACAACTAACAACACTATGCCCATCATCAAAACCTATAGAACTAGCAAACTAACATAATACACTATCCAGTAGAATCACAACCACCTCATTACAAGTAACCACTCATTCTTTTTATACTCTCTCCTTACATTACTTAGTGTGTACGCCATGCGCTAGACATTACTTAGTGAGTACCCCATGTGCTAGACATTTAAGCCCAATTGTCCTTATTGAATATTCCTCTTGAGAGGAATTCTTGTCAAAACTATTGTTGTGACTTCGGTCGCCTCCTGTTTGAAGCACCATTTTCATTGCCTTTAGGTCTTCAATTAAGGTTGGTCTAAACAATTTGGATTTTGGCTGATGGCTTGCTTCACCCTTCATTCAATTCACTTGGTCCTTCACTTCATTATTGGAGCCCTTTGGTCTAGGGTTTCAACACTTTGCACTTTTCTTATAATGCTTTTGCTACTTCTAATAAACCTAGCATTTGAAATCCTGTGATTTTATTGTTTATATCTCCAAGAAAATGTCCTTTATGCAAGGTAGACCACTGTACAATTCCTCCCAACAAGAGTAGCTACATTTCCAATCTACGAACTCTTACATATTTAATATATGGTCCCATTATGGTTCAATCACTTTAGGATTTTGTGGCCTCTTTGGTCTAGGAACCTGTGAGTTTGATTTCTTAATAGGTTGGCTTCTAGATCTAGCATTTCTCCCCATTTAGGTTGTTCCTGCAATAGCTTCTTATGCATCCAATGACAGACTAGTGGTTGGGACATTTGGATTTTGTATTTGAGATGATTGTGTCAATCATCCCACAATTACTTTCATAGCATCCATGATTGCTATGATATCCTCCATAATATTATCAAACGGCATTTTGGTAGTCGAGTCGGCCTACAATTGTTCATTGATGACCTGATCTCATTCTCTAAGGCATGTAAAGAGATATTGGATCATTTGTTTTTATTGGTGGGTGCATGCTGTTTTAGTGTGCACTCTAGAGAAGATCTTCACTTTCTCGGTTGGGTGGCATGATGGACCTAAAGCTACGGTGTTACCTAGCAGAAGCTTGCTTGCATTTGGAGACACCTTGGGCATTCGCTAAGGGCGCCTGTGTTTATAAAGCAACGATTTGAGTGAATGCCAGCTAGGATGAGGGAGAAGTCAAATCCATGGAGATCTCGTATTTTGGGCTGGAATGCACTCTAACACTATGTAGGTTTCATTTCTACCTTATTGTGTTTGGGAAGTGATTTTGTTCACGATTGGAGTAGACGTGCATTGGCAGTGGGAGGGAATTTTAGAGAAGTAGCAAGCCAATAGCCGGGACGAAGCTGAGAAAACGCTTTGCGTTCTCACCCTTAACTCCCATGCATATGGACAAGAGGGAGAGAAAGAAGAAACTGAACAAGCTTATGGAGTCTCAGAGCGTTGAGGCTTTGGAGTAAGGGTGTTTACAAATCCATGCACACCCATGGTGTATTGAATGCATCAAGGTTGTGGGCTGAACGTGGGTGGGCAATGTTTGTACCCATTTTAAATATAATCTTGCCCATTCATGATCCATGGGATGCCCACGGTGGGGTGCTTGGGTTCTCGCTTTAGCAATGTTTGTACCCTTTAAATAAACAATATAATAATATATTCTAAAAGCAAAGCAAAAAATGTGGAGCAACGTTGAGAGAACCTGCAAACTATATAGAATGAACCTACGATGTTTTCATTAGAAAAAGTTAGTTTCTAAATTTTGTAGAATCTGCAAAATTTGAGGCAATCAATTATATTTTAAAAAGTATGCAAATTCTGAGGAAAAACCTTCAAAAATTGGGAACCCAAGTGGTGTGATTCGTTGAGAAAAACTTAAACATTTGAAAAACTCAAACATTTCACTTATGTTTTTTGAGTTGTACTGAAATTGAAAGTGCCAATAGCCCCCAGTATTCCCATAAGAGGTAACCAAGATAGAATCTTGAGGTGTTCGTGGGGTTTGAGCTCAAGGCTACTCATGTAAAATTGTGGAATTCCATGTTTCTATAGCAACCGGATTTTGAGTGGTAAGGAAGAAGAGCACCCCATTCCCACACAAAACAGGGAGCCCCCGACCTCGTAAGAGATGGGAACTGCGACGTTCGTAGGAGCAGCTCTCGGCCTCGCTTCCCAATTCTACTCCAACGCCATCCGCAAACAGCGCCTCATGAGACGTATGCTCATTTTCTTTCATCGTTTTATGGCCTCAATTTGCCTTTACTCTCTTCAACATTTCAAGATCCATGCCTAGCATCGCGTGAAGTTGATTTCAGCAACTCTCAGAAGATTTGGGTTCTCCTCCATTTAGTCTCCTTTTCCTTTGCCTCAGATCCATGGGAGCATCTTCTTTTGATGGGGATCGGAATCTCTTTGGCAAATGGGCTGGCGAATTGGGAAGAGAAGCTGCAGGCTGACGTTGAAAAGTCTATGAAAGAGGATGCGGAGGTCAACAAGAGGAGGTTTCGAGGTACACTTCTGTAAACTGGCTTTTTGTCATGATTCTTCTGGCCGGGGTTCACGTTCGGCCGTGCATAGTTGAAGGCTTTGATTATGGCCTTGAATGCGCATTGGGCATGCGTGTTTATGAGATAGTCTTTTGTTCTGAAGAATGCAATGTCCGCATCTTGAACCTATGACAGTCCAGACATGATTTCAGGACGTGAGACATTATTCTCAAGTCTTTTCAAGTGTCAGTCTAGTTATAATTGCAGCTTCCCGCTATCATCAGCTGAACCTTTCTTCAGTCACCCGTTTTGGTGATTTTCTTCCAAGTTCGATTTTTCCTAGTTGTCCTTTCCCATCGTTTTCCCTTAGAACTGCAAGCAAGATATTTCACGCTGGTTTCACGTTTTCTCCCATGAGACTTTAAAATTGTATTCTTTATGTAGCAGGACCTGTGTAATCATTTAAAGAGAAGGCTTTTTTTTGGTGTGTCGTGTAATCCAGAAATGCCGAAGAAGTTGTCCTTTAAGTGCCACAAATGGATTAAGTGTCTTTCTAAGTGGGTGCCAAATATAGAAAGTGCCATCCCCATTATTCCTATATATTCCTACTTTTGCGAGGTCTTCCAGGATCCAGCAGTCTCTGTCATAGGCATCTGTCAGCCTATGAAAATCTGTCTGCAGCCATATGGGACAGGCTAGTATCAGCCAGTCTAGGCCATTTACAGGACCCAGTAGGTCAGGAAATAGGGATCTGCAGCAGCCTTTTATGGGCTCAGATCCAGTTTGTAAACTCACAGATTAGTCTGCAAAAATGACAGTTACAGGACAGTCTTTGGAAGTGGCAGTTATAGACGTGTCTGTGAGATGGCAGTTACAGGAGCTTTCAGGGCTTTAGAAGGAGGCCTTTTCCTCATTCAGATGGATCAGGTCCAGCAGTAGCAGCAGCCTCCAGAGCAGCAGTAGTCAGTGCAGCAGGACCAGCAACAGTCCTAGCAGGTTTTACAGTAGCAGCAGTACCTAGTCTAGCATGTTATAGAAAAAGGTTTGCTTGCTACAGCCAATCCCTATGCAGGGGGAAAAAAACATCATCTCGAGATTTCACAACTAAAGCTTTAAATGCGAACTCACTCCGTGCTTGTATGTATCGAGAGAGAACACTTCAGATAGAGAGAGTACACACAGATGTGCAGCCCAATACACACAGATGTACAGCACTTTCATATATAGATAACAGATCCAAGTACAAAACCTTGTCAAATGTTGCCATCACCTACAGCAAATAATTGTTGAGGTAGGGCACCAGACTCAGACTTCATCTGCTGCTCGTACTGTGGTAGAACTCTCCTGGCTCACTGTGCTTCTCCTTTAGACTTCAATGGCCGCAATGGGCCTTTATATGGGGCTCCAGGCCCTACTGATCTGGTGGACCAGATCAGCGACCATACCTTAAGTCAACCGACTTGTACTGCTGCCAGCCGGCCTTCCTCTGGCCCAATCATGCACCTGAATGTCGTATTCTGTCTGCTACTGTAGGACTGCCGCTTGCAGTCATCCTGGCCCTCTCTGCCATGTGGTAGCCAGCCATTGGCCCGCTACTGTCTCAGATCTGCTGCCCCAGCAATTGTACTGCCGACCAGATGCAGGCCTGTCCTTGTGTGGCAGCCCTTATGGGCAGGTGGGGGGTTGGCCCACCTACTGTAGGGTTCGGCCTATAGTAAGAGGGCCTTGCTTGTGGGTGTGCCTGCCCCATGAGAGGTTAGGCTAGGTTGAGTGAGGCCTGTGTTGTGGGTGGGCCCTCCCCTTGTGAGAGTAGAGTAGGTAGGGCAGATCTGCCGACTGTAGAGACCCTACCTTGGGGTTCTACTGGGCCCAATGGTTGCCACTTGTCAGCCTAGTGTTGGGGGCTTCTGTGGCTGTCCCCGGAGATGGAGAGCTTTCCCTGTGGAGGCCTTTGTAGGCTGAGGTGGGCTGACCTCATGGTCGGCCACCTTGTCATGCTGGTCTGCCTGTTGGCAGGGGATTCAGCCCCTTTTATGGCTGCGTGGCTGCACCCTATAGGGCTGCAGGCTGAGTTGTCCTGGTCGACCAGTGGGTGGAGGGGTAGAGGCCCCTAGATGGCTGTGTTGTGGCCCCTTTTGTAGGGCAGAGGGGGTCGGTCCCCATGGCTGCTGGGTCAGCGTGTAGAGTCCTCAGTCGGGCTGCTTTGGGCAGGGGAGCAGCCCCCCTTATAGGGCTGAGTGTGTGGCAGCCCCCATGGGCAGGTAGGGCGTCAGCCCACGGTCCACCTACTGTAGGGGTCGGCCCACAGACCAGCATGTTGGTGGGGGGGAGGTGGCTGCCTGTATATAGGCGTCCCTCCCACACTTGTTTGTCATCTCTTCTGTGGAGCAGTCTTGCCATATTTAGCAGAGGTTTTCCCCACCGGTTTGTCCTGAGATCCCTTGCAGTCTCTTGTGCTTTCTCCTTCTCAGTTGCACTCCAACCCTTAATTGAAGAGAGCAGTGAGAGGTTTCCTTGGTGTTAGAGCCTACCATAGTGATCCGCTAGTCTCCGTGCTCCCTTGTTGAACCTAGGCATTCTATGTCTCTCACATTGAGTAATCCGGCTATGAGAGAGTAGTATCAATTTGCTCACATGCACAACGATTGTTCACACATATATGAGATTCAGAGAGAGAGAGAGACAGAGAGAGAGAGAGAGAGAGAGAGAGGACAATGTAGATCTTTGCACTCTCGTGTGGGGAACTATGTGCTCCAAGTGATGGTCACAAGACCTGCTCCTTACCTTCTACTCTCCTAGATGGAGCAGTGAAGGCCTTGACACCTATCGTGGAGATGGGTGTGTAACCCTAATCGATGATCTTGTGACCAAATGCCACATCAAGAGTGACTGTCACATGGTATTTTTGTCTCCTCTTGTGTTGCCTTGATACGTGGAAAGTTTGCCATGTCACTTGCCCTATGCCACATGGCTATTTGCCTCATTATTTGCTGAAGATTTGCAACTGTACATGCCATGCCTTCACATGCATGATTTGGGGCTGCTTGATAACCAATGCTATTGTCCACACATCACCCTGTCTTTCTAATTGATAGAAGGATGAAACATATACCTTGGGGCATCCATCCACTACCTATGCTATTGCTTATGGATCCATAGGGTCGAGCATTGATTTTCAATACCCCCCCTTTGTGTTTAGACTCTGGACTACTAATTTCATCCCATCTCGTCTTTGTAGCCATGGCTTCTCTTCATTTGGGGGCCTTAAAATGAGCATTGGCACTAGTTGGAAGCCTAGAGGCTTGATCATTGATTTCCAACACCCCCCATCAATGTCTAGACTCTTATCTTTCTAGCCTTTGCGATCTTTGTGTATAGCATGAGTGCTACTTTCAACATCATCAATTGATATACATGACTCCTCCAAAGTATGCATGTACCGTTGGGGAAGTCTTTCCTTTCTAGCTAGAGGGTGTCCTTAGTGGTTTTGGGGCTTGTGAAGCTTCAACCACTTCTAGTGCCTCTTCTTCCTTCTCTACTTCTTCTTTGTGTTAGGTATTTGTGATTGCCGGCACATTCATTATGGCTTCAACATCCTCAGTGTTGCGCTCTTTGAACATGCCTTTGTTGACTAATATTTTCTTGGTGGCTAGGTTGTAGAGACGGTACCTGTCATGTGCACGGATTGGTATCTGACGTGTACTAGGTACACAGGACTAGCTCATGTTAGCCTGGGGAGGCTTAGAGCTAGGCAGGCTTGATTCTCGGGTTGAGTGGCAAGGGTACGAACTATTTATAGGTCTTCGCTATTTTTGGCGCTCGGGGCCCGAGTCTATAAAAGGGGCCCAGGGGGTTCAGTTCTCAGTGTGCAGTTGGGAGCAAGTTTCGTTCCCAGGTGCCAGGTCTGATCCTGGATTGAGTCGCGGACGCGCGCCTGCATCTTAGCGTAGCCCAAGGCCCAGTGGCAGATCCAGGGCTTCACAGCGCCACCTGGTGGTATGGGACACCAGGCTGGTTTGGATCTGATTGGGAGTTCGTGCCAGTAGCTCAGCTCGTGGCTCGGAGGGGACATCTCCTGATTCGGGATCACATCCCGTAGATGTCATGGTTGGGTGGTGAGCAGCCTGCTCAGTATCTCACGGGGCGTGTGTTTGTTTTGCAGATCAGAGGTTTCAGGAGTGCGGGGATGTGTCAGTTGGTATC
This sequence comes from Dipteris shenzhenensis, assembly GCF_047967505.1. Lineage (NCBI taxonomy): Eukaryota > Viridiplantae > Streptophyta > Polypodiopsida > Gleicheniales > Dipteridaceae > Dipteris > Dipteris shenzhenensis. The sequence continues at coordinate 33,258,480 of NC_141613.1, forward strand.
AGAGCCAGCTCCTGAGGTAGGAACTTCTGATGCGAGAATTTTTGACGAATTCTTTCTCCAGGTATGCCCTAAAATTCGAAATTTGCTGCTGCAAATTCTGCATGGTTCCTGGGTTAGCAGGGGTGGGCAGGATGTAGGGAAAAGGTAGGAGAAAGAAGAAGAGAGTTTCGAAATTCCTGAAGGGGGCTGAGAGAGAAGGATGTAGGAAGCAGAGAGAGAGCAGAGAAGAAGGAAAGAGAGGCGAAGGGACTGACAAGGGCTGCGGGGGAGGCGGAGATTGGATGCCAGGGCTGGTATGGAATTTCGGCCAGGGCAGGGAGAGGCGCAATGTGCAGGAACAGGGTGCGACCACCCTGCGAAGAGGGTTGCTTTTTTCGAAAAAAGCACCACCCTCCAAAGCTGGGAGGGTGGGCCTTTTTTGGAAGCAGGGCTTCCTAATTAGGATGCCCTGTTCCCTATTTAGATGGGCGGGGTTCCAGCCCAGCCATAGCTTGCAAAGAGCCTTCACTGCGCCATCGAATTGCGGGATAGCCTGCGCCAGCCATCCGTACACCTGCGCCAGCCGCGGTACAGCCTGCGTCAGCCGCTGTACAGCCTCCGTCAGCTGCTGTACGGCCTGCATCAGTCGCTGTACGGCCTGCGTCAGCAGCCGTACCACTTACGTCAGCCGCCGTACGGACTGCGCCAGCAGCCGTACAGCCATGTCAGCTGTCCGTACTGCTGCGTCACCTGTACGGTCAGCAGGATTCCGGATCGCTGCAGGATTCCGTACGCTGCATTCGGCATCGATTTCAGCCAGACTCGGGGATTGTTGCGCCTTCGGGTTCGCCAGTTTTCAGCATCTCCTTCCGTCAGCATCTCTTGGGACGGTTTTCCTCTGCTCCATTCTCCTTTTCGCTTCGGTTCAGTCAGTTATTTCTCTCAGTTTATATTCAAATCAGATTTCAGTTATGTCTGATTCTGCAAATCCCGAGTTCACCATGGGAGAGCAGGATTTGGATTACACTTCTGTGGGAGAGGAGGATCAGGGTCTTTATGATGACCTGATTACGAAAAAGGCCTTCAGTGAATTTACCACTGCTCTGGATGGAAAACTCGAGCAGGTTAATGCAAATCAAACGGGGTTGACACAGCAACTCCAAGGGATTCAGTCGACTCTCACTCTTCTGGCTAGCACTGTGCAGGCACTCACGCATGTGGATGCCATGGCTTCAGTGCTAGGCCTGAATATAACTCCTGATCCTTTTCCGGGAGATCCAAAGTCTCGAACGAAGGAGGTAGTTGACACTTGGTTACACAAGTGGCAGGTACACTTTCAGTTCCACCCATACTCAGATGAGAAGAAAATCCAGCTTGCAGCCGGTTTCATGTCAGGTAAAGCATTGCTATGGTGGAAGGAACTCCAGCCTAAGCCAGATACATGGACAGATTTGAAGGGGTCTTCAGGAAGGAGTTCCTGAAGAGGGAGGATGATTATGATATCGTTGGCAAGCTTAAAGCCCTCGATATGTCAAAGTTAAACTTGTCCTTTGAAGTTTATCTTCAAAGATTTTGGGATCTGCAAACCAGGGTCACAAAGATGGATCCAGTGACCCTGTTAGGTTTCTTCGTGGATGGTTTGCTAGATTCATACAAGTTGCAAATAAAGAACAACAAATGCACAACGTTGCAGGAGGCCATGAATTATGCGCGCATTTATGATGATACCATGGCCGGTGCCAAAGCAACTACAGTTTCCGACACGAGTGGAAAGAACAAACGCAAGTTCTTTCAGCCTACGACTAGTACTGGGGAGACGAAGTCTACGGACAACGCCTCCAAGAAAAACTTGACTCCAGCAAAGAATGGTAAAGCCCGTTTCCTTCGTACTTTGAGGCTCAATAAAGAAGGACGTTGCTTCTATTGCGAGGAGCGGGGCCACACCAAGAATGAGTGTCCAAAGCGCAAGAACCAAAAGTTGGTGCTTGGACCGAAGCTCCAGGCGGGTACAGGTACCAAAGCCAAGGGAGTGAACCAAGTCTCGATGACAGGTATTTCTGTAAATGTCATTACCTGCCCACTTTCTTGTAATTGCACTTTCAATACTTCGTTGTTTGGTTCCCATGATCTTTTCCGAGTTTATGGAGAAGTTATGGACCAACAGGTTCACATTCTCTTTGATCCGGGCAGCTCTCACAACTTTGTTAATTACAAATTTGTGCAGAAGATGGGGCTGTCCACAGTACCTAGCGATCACACCTATGAGGTGCAGCTTTCAGCTGGGAAGCAGTTTTGGGATCGCAAGGTTGAAGCGCTTCCCATCCGGATTCAAGCCTACACAGGGGTTCTCACATGTTATGTTATGCACCTGGAGCATGTAGACTTGTTGAGCGGAATAGAGTAGTTTAAAACCCACAATATTCAAATTGGATGGACGGAGCATACGCTTTCTTTTGTAGATAAGGACACCCGATTTTGTATTCAGTGTGATAAAATTCCCTCTTCTTAGGGACCTATTGTATCTGCGATGCAGCTTCGGAATATATTAAACACTTCTCATTATGATGTCTATCAGTGTGTTTTGATTCCGCTTTCTTCATTTGTTGTCTCTGTAATAAACAAAAATGATCTAAGTGTGTTTGAACACCGGGAATTGAGAATGTTGTTAGATAGTTTTAAGGATGTATTCCCTGCTCAACTACCGGAAGGTTTACCTCCAGAACGGGCAGTAGATCATCGCATAGACTTAGTCTCAGGGGCTCAACCTATCAATGTACCACCTTATAGGATGAGCCAGGTAGAGGAGGATGAGTTAGCTACCCAGCTACAGGATTACCTGAATATGAGCTATATCCGCCCAAGTAAATCACCTTGGGGTGCACCTGTCCTCCTAAGAAAGAAGAAAGATTCTTCCTGGAGAATGTGTATAGATTATAAACAATTAAATAAAGTGACAATTAAGAATCGATGCCCTCTATCTCGTTCCGATGATTTGATAGACCGTTTGGCCGGAGCGAAGTACTTCACTAAGATTGATTTGCGTACGGGTTATCATTAAATCCGTATCTATGCTAAACACATAGATAGGACCGCATTCCGAACTAGGTATGGTCATTACGAGTTTCTCGTATTACCTTTTGGTTTGACCAATGCTCCTGCTACTTTTCAGCAGATGATGAACGATTTGTTCAGGGATTTTCTGGGCAAATTTGTTTTAGTGTTCTTAGATGACATCTTGGTATATAGGCGAATGCTTGAGGATCACATCGGACACCTCCGGATTGTCTTAGTTATTCTCAGACAGCATAAGCTCTATGCCAAGATGAGTAAATGTGACTTCTTTATGAAGGAGATCATTTACTTAGGACACAAGATTTCTTCTGAAGGTATTAGCATTGATCTGGATCGTATCCAGAAGGTTTTAGAATGGCCTATCCCTCAGACTGTGAAACAACTTCGTTCTTTCCTAGGATTTACGGTATTTCTTTGGAAGTCTGTGCGTGATTATTCACATATCACGGCACCCTTGACAAACATATTGAAAGGTCGTGGACGTAGGTCTACTCAGTCAATCTCTTGGAATGATGCAATGAACAAGGCTTTTGAAACCTTGAAGTTTTCTATCAAGGAAGCACCCGTTCTTGTATTACTCGATCCTACCCGGCCTTATGTTTTAGAGGCCGATGCGAGTGATTATGCGATTGGGTAGCTCTATTCCAAGAGGGCAGACCTGTAGCTTTCGAGAGTAAGAAGCTTGACGACACTCAATATCGTTGGCCCACACTTGAGAAGGAAATTTATGCTGTAGTGTATGCTCTTAAGGTTTGGAGACACTACTTGTATGGTTCAAAGTTCCTTGTATTGACTGATCATCAGTCAATTAAGTATGTGTGTGATGCATCAGAATTGAGGGGAAGGAAAGCTAGATGGGCAGAATTAATGTAAGATTTTGATTTTGAAATACGTTATCGTAAGGGCTCATTGAATAGTGTGGCGGATGCCTTAAGTCGAGTTAAGTTTGTAAATGCTTTGTCATTTACGGAAATATCCTCAGACCTATTTCAATCCTTGAGAGGGCTATACGCAACTGATAGTTATTTCAGTTCTTATTGGCAGAGAGTCCAGGATGGGAGCTCCATGGTTGACCAGGACTCAGGGATTGTGCCACCTATGGTACAGGCGGCGGGAGGTCAGTGGATAATTAGGAACGGCTTGCTGTTCCGGAATGAAAAGATTTGTGTGCCGGATGTTCTGGACCTTAAATCCAAGATACTCTGGGAGTGTCATGATGCTCCTAGTGCGGGACATCCGGGTATACATAGGACCCTGTCTCTTGTGAAGCATACCTTTTATTGGCCTAAGATGCGTGCATTTATTGAGAACTATGTAGTAGGTTGCCGGGTTTGTCAGGTTACTAAGGCAGAACGCCTTAGAAGCGCGGGCTTATTACAGCCATTACAGATTCCAGGTAATAAATGGGAAAGTATTTCCTTTATTACTGGTTTGCCTCGAACGCGCAAGGGTCATGACTCCATTTGGGTCATAGTCGACCGTTTGACAAAAATGGCTAGGTTCTTACCTACTAGAACAACTATTTCAGCTGTTCAGTTGGCTCACGCGTTTGTGGACCACTTGTTTAAGCTGTGTGGTTTGCCATCTGACATAGTCAGTGACAGGGACTCCAAGTTTACAAGTAACTTTTGGACACTTGTATTTGAGAAGTTAGAAACTACTCTAAGTATGAGTTTCTCGGATCATGAACAATCCGATGGCAGTTCAGAGAAGGTCAACCAGTTGGTTGAAGACATGCTTTGGGCATATGTATCTAAGAGACAGTCTTCATGGGAAGATTATCTACCTATGATAGAATTTGCTTACAACAGTGCAAAGCATTCTAGTACTGGTTACAGTCCTTTTATGCTTATGTACGGGTTTCAACCTAAGTCACCAGTTATGGTTGGGTTAAAATGGTTTGCCAAGGAGTCTATTAGAAGTGCCCAAGATCGGGACAGATTTTATGCTAATAGACATCGTTCACCTAGAGAGTTCTCTGAAGGAACGATGGTATATTTGCGAATTCCGAAGGAATCCAAGAGCCTAAGTACAGGTTTGGTTCCGAAATTATCCCCCAGATACTGTGGTCCGTTCAAGGTTATTAAAAGAATTGGACCAGTTGCATATCGACTAGAATTGCCTCCTGATGTTAAAGTACATCCAGTCTTTCATGTCAGTAGACTGAAAGAAGTCTTGGGTGCGGATGATCAACTTGTTTCTCCTCATGAGATAATAGAAGTTACTGATTTGACTTTTATTCCTCACGAACCTGAGTGAATTCTTGAATTTCGTGACAGAGAGATTCGCAATCGATCTATCACGGAATACAAGATCAAATGGAAGGATCGTGTTGAGGAGGATGCAACATGGGAGACATTACAAAACCTCCAAAGAACATTTCCGGGTTTTTTAGCGAACTCAGGAGTGAGTTCTTAGAGGAGGGGGAGTATGTCATGTGCACGGATTGGTATCTGACGTGTACTAGGTACACAGGACTAGCTCAGGTTACACTGGGGAGGCTTAGAGCTAGGCAGGCTTGATTCTCGGGTTGAGTGGCAAGGGTACGAACTATTTATAGGTCTTTGCTATTTTTGGCGCTCGGGCCCCGAGTCTATAAAAGGGGCCCAGGGGGTTCAGTTCTCAGCGTGGAGTTGGGAGCAGGTTTCGTTCCCAGGTGCCAAGTCTGATCTTGGATTGAGTCGCGGACGCGCGCCTGCATCTTAGCGTAGCCCAAGGCCCAATGGCAGATCCAGGGCTTCACAGCGCCACCTGGTGGTATGGGACACCAGGCTGGTTTGGATCTGATAGGGAGTTCGTGCCAGTAGCTCAGCTCGTGGCTCGGAGGGGACATCTCCTGATTCGGGATCACATCCCGTAGATGTCATGGTTGGGTGGTGAGCAGCCTGCTCAGTATCTCACGGGGTGTGTGTTTGTTTTGCAGATCAGAGGTTTCAGGAGTGCGGGGATGTGTCAGTACCCTTTTGACTCTACACTATCCTATGAAGATACATTTTTGGCTTGTCATTTCTAGTTTGGTCCTTCGTGGAAGTGCATCTCATGTGAGGTAACATTTTGCTTGGCATCTCCGAATGGTTATGTAGTGGATGACATTTTCTTGGTTTGGGAGGCATTCTAAGTTCATCATCAATGCGATAGAGGCTTGAGGCTCCCCATGCTGCTTCAGTACATGGATCTTGTATTGGGAGTCCCAATACATGTCTTCCACTGACTGTTACATGTGACCACCTCTTGCACTTTAGTGAGCATCGATTGCCATGCTTACATAGGGTGTACATACTTCTTGTGCTGTCACTACAGCGGTGTGTGCAGCCCTGTCAAAGCCACCAAGGTGGACTAGCAAAGCAGCACCTAGGGCAGCATCTCTACGAGCTGATTGGGTTACATTTTTATCTAGGACTGGGAAAGTATCTACATTGTGTTCTAGCAATGCTAATCTAGAGGTCTAGCTGTGGCATTTACGTAAAGCTTATGCAATCTTAATATTTTAAGCACTTGTCTCACATGCATATGGTGTTCTGTGTGCTCATTGCTGTAAATGAGGATGCCATGATGTCATGAAAGAAGACCATCACAAACCAGACTAGAAGCAGCTATGGTATCTTGTTCCTAAATGATTTCAAAGTAAACAGCGTATGAGTCAACCCAAAGGGCATTACTTGAACTCATACGAGCCTCATGGTAGAACACCTTTGAGTTCATCCAAAAGTCATCAATTGTGGGGATTACAAATGTGTTCTTGATAGTGGCCTTGTTGAGATCTCTATAATCTATATGCTTTCTTTCTCTTTTGTTTATTTGACGTATTTTAGTAAGCATTGGGTTGGCCCAAGAGACTGTGCGGGTCTTTAGAAACCCAGTATAGATGCTTATGCTTGGGCATTGATGAAGACATAAGTGGTTCTTTGCTTGCTAAGTATGTCTTCCTTTTGTTTTTCAAAAAAGTTTTCTGTTACCTCTTTTTTCTTCTCTTTCGTTTTCTCTTTTATTTTGTGTAGATTTTTGGACTGTAGAACAACAAAAAAGCCTTAGCGATGCTGACGAGCTAGGACATGCTCAGGCGTTAGCCCAGGTTGTGGGCGGATGGGCTGGGAAAAGAGCTAGCAACTAGGTGCATAAAACAAGGGCCTTATGTAGGCAGCTTTTGCTGCCTTGGTTGGCCAGAGCAGGTCGTTCATACTAAAGACAATGGTGGGGTTGTCCACCTAGTCAGAAAACCCACAGCTGGTCGGCAGCCAGGTTTAGTTAGGTGATTTTGCGGGCCAGGCAGCCATCCTTGTCCAGGTCGGCCAAAACCTAGGGCCATTTGGGTCGGGCAGATCCTAGGGCTAGTTGGCCATCTAGGGAGGGCCTTGTGCCCTATAAAAGGAAACCATCTTGGGGTCATTTGGAAGCTCCTTCTGCAGCAGGTCTTGAACATTCTAGGGCACCACAATGTGTTGGGCTTATGCTTATCATTGATAGGATAATGCCCTGATGGGTTGTAAACAAGTTCACATCAAGAATCTGATTTTTTGCACTGTACATGTGGCCCTAAGTACTTTGCATATGGCATTTCTGATCTTGGCAAAGCTATTCAATTAAGCGGTTTGCACCAGTTTCCCTCGCACTGGGAACCTTAACAACATTATCCCAATCTATAAGGCATGGGATCCCATGAGTCGCAGGCAGCCTTTCGAGTAAATTATGCTACATTGAACCATATCATTGAGAGCTGTCATTGAGGAGGCCGGGGCACGGAAGCAAATAATTTACTGTTGCTTTGTGGATTTCCAGCAAAGTTTCACATTATAGCTTGACTATTTAGATGACTACTTGTTCTAGGGTATAGTTAGTACATCATTTGGGCAGTTCGGACACACTATGAGCGAGTATCAGGTAGAGTCAAGACTTGGGTGAACAGAGGAGGTCATGAGCACAATTGGGGTCAAACAAGGTTGTGTGTTACTTGCCGACCTTGTTTGGTCTATACATCGATGAGCTAGAGTCTTTCATCAAACTCTGTTGGGTGCAGGGAGCAATGGAATGGAGGTGGAATGCAAGGGAGCGAACAACAAGATGAGGAAATGATAGTACTTGCAAATTGATAAGGAGAAAGTACAGGCCAATATAGCCCCAAAGTCAACCACAAGAGTTCACCAATGAAGTCAACCTAAGGGTTGACTGAATCCTAACTAGCCTACAAGGCCATACCAGGGCTAAGTGCTAACAAACCCCCCTCCATGGTATGGTTGAAGTATCTTGGATACATCTTAGGTTTACTTGGAAAGTATGGTTGCACATATTCGTCCAAGATGGATATAGCAACCTATGATAGTATAGGGAGATCAACATCACGTAATTAATGGTGCCAAGTGTAACGCATGTTGAAAAGCCTCAAACTTGGGTCGTGCGAGAGCGTTTGTGAAGAGGTCTGCTAAGTTATTCTCTGGTGGGAATGTAGGACAATTGCATATCTCCAGTTGACATGCGCTCTTGAACATAATGATAGTTGGAGGAAAGTTGTCTTAATGTATGACTGATGGATGTCCCAATGCCTGCGAGATGCAAGAGCAATAACACAACGAATGGTCGTAATGCGTAAAGTGCGCGGGCTTTATATCTGTCAACACTACCATCAGCTTTCTGCTTCAATTTGTAGACCCACTTTAGTGCCTATGGCACGTTTTATAGAGAAACAATAGGGTTTGCAGTGGAGCGATCAAAAATAGATATAATACTCAGACACAAATGAAGAACAGAACTCAGAAAACATAGTGCCTGTCGGTAATATGAAAAACTGAATACAAGAACCTCAAGCTGTCGTGTCTCAAGGACCGTGGCTGAGGTGAATCAGAAAGATGATTCCGTGTAGAGAAATTGTAGAAAAGATAGCAGCAGAGGGAGCGAAACGCAGTCCTCCGTGTAGCTTGATGATGACGAGGATGATGAAGGGCTGGAGCTGCCCTAGGAAATGGCTGAAAACCAGCATGCTCTGAGGAAGGATCCTTCAGGCTATCTGGAATAGCAACATGATGAATAAAAGGAGCTGATCTGGAGCAGGAGGGGACAGATCTAGAGCAGAGGAGCAGAAGAGACAGATCTGGAGTAGGATGGGACAGATCTGGAGCAGAAGAGACAGAACTGAAGTAGAGGAGCAGATCTGGGGCAGAGAGCAGAAGTTGAGGCAGATCTGGAGGAGAGGATGGAGCAGCCAGGAGGTAGGAATGTGAGGCAGAGAGAAGGCAGCAGTGAAGGCAGATCTGAAGAGGAGAGGTAGATAGAGCAGGCGGGCCTGCAGCAAAAGATGGCGGAGATGAGGAGCAGCTGCAGGTCCTGTCCTGTCAGAGGAAGTGTGGGGGCAGATGCCTTTTATAGGCCAGACCTAGCTGGTCGGCCAGCTGGTCGGTAGGTCTACCAGCTGGTCGGTGGGCCTGCCAGCTGGTCGGCCAGTTCTGGTCGGCCAGACCAGCTGGTCTTTCTGGCCACTTGGTTGGCTGAGATGGCTGGCCTTTTGGCTGGCCTGTGAGCTGTTAGATTGCCCCATAAATTGGGGATTGTTTAGTTGCTGAATACCCCCTCTCAATTGCCAATTTGGAGGGGCAGACATTGTGTGCTTGGAGCTTCGTGTAGGGATGTCGATGGTGGTGTTGGCTATCCCTGTGAAATGCCCATTAGGAGATCACAAGAGGAGTGCCCTTGCAAGGGAATTGTTCACTTCCTCAAGTGTCGGAGTTACACGTATGATACCATATAGAAATAAGAACACTGTGAAGCTTGAGAGAATAAGCCACCCCCTCTCACCGCCGAAAGGTGGAGGAAAGAGCAAAGGTAAAGGACAAATTTGTCGTAGCAGCACTGATAATCCAGAGAGGTCAGAGCTGAACAGTGAGCCAGTGTGTGTCCGATCTTGGACCTCGGGAGAGAGGAGTCTATCCCCGCCTCCATGCAGGTAGAAGATTCGAAACAACAGTCATCTAGACACATCTGAACAGAAAGGATCCCGCCTAGGGAGAACTTGTAGATACTGGAAATTGATGCCGATGGAGGTAGAGGTGAAGGATCATGACCCCCTCTTTCGAAGGAATGGGGAGTGTCAAGCCAGGGAGGGAGGGATGGTAGTAGAAGATGGAGTTTAGAAAGGGAGGGAGGGATGGGAGTAGAAGATGGAGTTTTGAAAGGGAGGGAGGGATGGGAGTAGAAGATGGAGTTCTCTCGCTTAGTGCGCAGCGGAATGAAGAGGAAACTGATATGTTCATAGGAGTGATGCTCCCTGTACCTATGGCCTCCATGAAGAAGCAGGATCTTTAGATCACCAGAGATCTGGAGTCTTTAGCTCACCATGGCTCTGATACCATATAGAGAAACGATAGGGTTTGCAGTGGAGCGATCAAAAATAGATAATACTCAGACACAACTGAAGAACAGAACTCAGAAAACATAGTGCCTGTCGGTAATATGAAAAACTGAATACAAGAACCTCAAGCTGTCGTGTTTCAAGGACCGTGGCTGAGGTGAATCAGAAAGATGATTCCGTGTAGAGAAACTGTAGAAAAGATAGCAGCAGAGGGAGCGAAACGCAGTCCTCCGTGTAGCTTGATGATGACGAGGATGATGAAGGGCTGGAGCTGCCCTAGGAAATGGCTGAAAACCAGCAGGCTCTCAGGAAGGAACCTTCAGGCTATCTGGAATAGCAACATGATGAATAAAAGGAGCTGATCTGGAGCAGGAGGGGACAGATCTGGAGCAGAGGAGCAGAAGAGACAGATCTGGAGTAGGATGGGACAGATCTGGAGCAGAAGAGACAGAGCTGAAGCAGAGGAGCAGATCTGGGGCAGAGGAGCAGAAGTTGAGGCAGATCTGGAGGAGAGGATGGAGCAGCCAGGAGGCAGGAATGTGAGGCAGAGAGAAGGCAGCAGTGAAGGCAGATCTGAAGAGGAGAGAGTGTGGAATCGAGCTCCACTCGTGATATGCCAGGGTGACCGTTGTGCATTTATGTCACCGACTTGTTAGTTGCAAATGCGGTTGGTACACCGCCCATGAATAATAGCTGGATGACAGCTATCTTTATGTACTCTAGTTAGTGGCTTAGTTAGTATGCCACCTAGGTTAGCTGAGTTTGGTTTGAGACCCACATATAGGGTTCACCTATTCCTTTTGTACAAAAAAAGAGAGATTCTTTTGGCGTTTACAACTAAGAAGAGGAAAACTGTTTTCAGCCTCCACCTTTGTGTGTATTCCCCCATTGTGTATGTGAGAAAGCTGTAAGTGAGACTCCTTACTTCTCTCCCACTCTCTTCACATGGTATTAGAACTTGGTTCGTGGTAAGGAGCTCAAGAAAGCAAACCAGTCTTGGTAAGAGGATCAGTGTTGCTTTTCTTTTTCGAGTTTGGGAGCAAATCTCTGCAGGTAGCACAGTCGGAAAGTGCAAGAGTGCACTGTCTCAGATTGGGATGCTCTTCGTGGTGTGGCGAGAGGGTAGTTTCGGTGGCGGAAGTTTTTCGCAGGTACTCAAAAAAGTGTCCTGTTTTTGCTGTGCGACCACTGTTCTGTAGGTCGGTGAAAAGTTGCCGCAGAAATTGCATCGTATGCCTATGCGCAGAGATATTGGGAGTGACAGAATGATTCTTATTGCATGTTGATGCAAAATCGTCACTAGGAAGTGACTGTGTGGTCAAATACTACTTTCGTTAGTTTTACAGATTTGCCCTTGTGAGGCAGAAGTTGTGTTTTTTGCAGTGACAGAATATTTTTGCAGTGTTCTGGAATGGCGTCTAATGCTCTTTCACAGATAGTCACTGAAAAGCTTGACAAGAATAACTTCTCAGCATGGAAGTTTAGAATGACGAATTTCTTTAAGGGAAAATGCTATTGGGAGTTCATTACTGGAGCTGAACAAGAACCAGTTATTCCTAATGTTCCCAATCAACAGGATTTGCAAGCATTTAAAGGATGACATGAGAGAGCCATGAAAGTTATGTACTGGTTGTCTATCAGTATTTCAGATTCTATGATTGTGCATATTCAGGATGTAATCACGCCGAAGGAGGCGTGGGATACTTTGATAAAAATGTATAGCACAAATACGCAAGTCAGGAAAATGCAGCTCAAGCAGGAGTTGCATAATGTGCAGAGAGAAAATATGAGCATCAATGACTACCACATGAAGGTGAAGAAGATTGCAGATGCACTTGCTTCCATTGGGTCGCTAGTGGAAGATGATGATTTAGTTTGTGTGACCTTGAATGGTCTAGGGAAGGATTATGCACAGTTCCGGATATCCATTGCCGTCCGTGAGAATTTTCCTGATTTTGGAGAGTTGATTGCTCTTCTAATTTCTGAAGAGCAGAAAGAAAGAAATTTTATTAGTCTTCGGAAGACCGATGGGTCTATGAGACTGAAAGAAAACATGATACAAACCAGAGTAAGGGTGGAGCTACTGAAACGAGCATCATCACCCGTGTTGAATCCTAAGTCTGATCATACATAATCAAATACATCTGGATGTAACAATGAAAAGAAAAGGACTGGAGCGGAGCGGAATCCTCCGTATGTCATGTCTCCCTGGCTGGTGCATAGCCAGTGATGGGACGCTGGTGTCCGTCAAGGGGTGCCGTGCGTCTCGGTCTCTTGGACGAGGCTCGACGCAAGACTAGAGCCACTATGACTCCCGTGGGACGTATCCCGGATCTAAACAATGACGGGAGGTCCCCCAGAGTGATCTGTGTGTCCCCTCGATGTCTCGCGTGTCGTGCTGCGATCGTCGGGTCGGGGTCTCTGTATCTTCTTCAGAAGGAACTTCAAAAGAAGTTGTATTCTACTCAAATGTTGGAAGAGGTAGAGGCAGAGGTAGAGCAGGCCGATCTGGAGGCCGTGACAGAAATCAGAATATGCAGTAAATTCAAGAAAACCAGTCCTATGGAGAAGGATGTGGTAACTTTAGAGGCAGGGGGAGTCAAAGAGGTAGTGGTGGATGGCAGAGAGGCCAAAATGCAAACAGCAATGTTGAAGCAGTGTGGTTGGACGAAGATTTTTTCCAGGAGTTTCCCTAGATATTGGCGGACTACTTGGAAGCAATGAACCTACCGCCAAGTTAAGGAGGAGGGAATGTCACATGCACTCTTGCACTTGGGTGCAAGGTGACACACTGGCTACATCGACAAGTGTATTATAATTCCCAGATAGGAGATTTTGTCGTATGCTATGACCCTTTTGTGAGCCCTTGTCCAGGGACAGTCAGGCACAAGCTACGTAGGTCAGTCTCTCAGCCTTAGGTCAAGTCAGTAAGTCAGTTCTTGTTCACTAGTACCCACTGGAGAATAGTAGGTTAAGTGTTTCCATCTTATAGTTTAGGTCTTAGCCTAGGTTAGGAGTCCCTTTAAGGTCCCCAAAGGCTGGACAGGTAAGCAGGGAAGGCAGCCTGCAAAGGCTGCCCAAAAACTCCCCTGGCAAATGAGCCAGGGAGGGCTTTTTATAGGCTGGTTGTAGGCCAGCCAGTCTGTAAAACAGACTGAGTCAGTCTGTTTACAGATTGGGTTGGCTCAGTCCAGCGCTGTAAAAGGGCCCCTTGGCTGCCCTGTTTTCTCATTCAGTTTGCTCCTGCCTTCAGTCCTCCTACAGCTCCACTTCAGCCTCCTGTGCAGCCCTTGAGATCCTCAGATCTGGCCCTGCTCTAGTCTCAGTCCCTTGGCCATCAGTTCAGCCTGATCTGAAGGTGACCACGCAGCACAACAGTCGGAGGTTTGGACCAGCAAACGGAGAGAGGTTTGGACACTGTTTTCTCAGCTTTCTCAGCTCTCTTTTACAGTTTACACAGCTCACTCTCAGCTCTATATTTCCATCATCTCTCAGCTCTCTCATAGGATCTATCACTTCTAGCTTTTCACTCTCTCACTCATGCAGTAACCCTGCATTCCGCTAGACAGCACAAGCCTCTTCCTTGCCTTGAAAAAGCATCCTACATCGTCAGTGTGGACAGCATCAAGGTCTCGATATTGGTCGGCGTTGCCTCTCAGGTCTTTGGGTCTGCTATACGTGTGCACAGTGAGCTCTTCAGAAGCGTGTTCTGTGCTCTCTTGAAGAGTGTTCTTTGTATTTCTCAGTTCTCCAAGTATAAAGCAAATTCTCCCCTGATTGGGGGAGGGGGCCCTCAGTGGGTACAGGGACCCAATCGGTTGTCGACTCTACTCTCTCTCTACCCTCATCTCCTTCCTCTCTCTATGGTAAACAACGCTCATTCCTCGCTAAAGGTTTAAAGAAGGTCTTGCTGTGAATTACACGATCAGATAACCGTTGCATGTTACACTTTTATGCCACATAGGACATTTAGTCCTATGTGACACCTGGGACACTTAGTCCTAGGGTCTCCTTTCAAGTACCTTATACTTTCTTTTCTCTAGTACAATTGACGTGACGGCTTATCACTCTTGAATCTTGTGCCTTGCTCCCACGCTCGCCGCACCTTCATTACTCCCATAGAAAACGTACATAGGTATGGTCACTCGGATGGACATCTGACCGATTGGTAGATGATCAAGAGCTCCCCCTTGATGTGCCCCTTTTTGGGTTTTCCATCTCTCGCAGCGACAGTGCGATATATATTTGTTTTTTTCTTGTCACAAACATCAACCTTGGGTATGGGTGCCTGTTTAGTGGTCCCATCCTTAGCTTTCATTGTCTCTGGATTTTTTCTTAGTCTCATATGTTGGGGTAAGTATGATCAAGGGCTTGCTCTATGGTGCATGTGTGCATCTATGTGTGTTTGTGTGTGTTGTAAAGGCACATCAAATGCTATGATGTGTCTAGTGTGTGACCTAAGTGATGATGTAAGACAAAGGCAATCCCACCGATGTAGGGATTGATTCCCACTGATGTAGGGGCTGATTGCCACTATGTAGGGAAGGTATTACCTTCTCCCCCTTTCTATAAGAGAGAGACCTCTCTCTCACAATCATAATAGAGATCTACCATCTTTCTTTCATTGTGCTCTCACACCTCTTGCAAGATGCATCTATTCTATCCTACGGGATTCTACAAATGGTATCAGAGCTTTAGGTTCTAGATCTAGCCTAGCCTAGCATTAGATGCTATCTCTAGCATAAACTACTAGTTTCTCATCTTCTCCATTTTCCTTCTTCTTTCCCAAATCTTTGAGAGCTTTGTGCTCTGCCTACAAACGACCATTGCCCAAACCCTTTGAGCTGCAAACTCCTCACGTATGGGTGAACTTCCAGCTGCAAGCAATCAGAGAAGTTTCGACTGTACGCGCAATGCCAACACTCACACTCTCTGACGAAATTTCGTGCAATGCCGCCTCTGTACTTACCTATTTGCAAATTCCTCTGAGCCCGTGCTGGACGACACTGAGGGCAAGCTGCTGCTGAAATCTGAGCTCATTTGGACAAGAGATGGAGGAGAAAACAACGAAAAACCAGTCTATCTTCTCAAGCCTGGCTATGGCGACTTGGCGCAACATTGCGCCCCTCCTTGCTGGTAGCTCTTCTCTGGTATAAGGCCTTTCTTCCTGCATAAAAATCCCCTCGAATAGAGCTATGAGTTGTGAGAATTGCACCCTCCAAGTTCTGGTCTCTGTTTTGGACAGTTTTGACAAGGTTGTGAGTTTGATGCTACATTAGATGCTACTTTAGCATTTCTGATGTTTTAAAGTGTTGAATGGCTTAAGTACAACTATGGCTACAGCTTTGCTTTAAGTTTCTACACCTGGATTTGCTTGGAATACTTTCATTTAGCCACCTCTATGAAGCATGCAAGTGTTAGCATCATTTCCATTATGTTTTGTAGTTTGAAGCTCTTCAACTCTTTCTAGCCTTGTAAGAGAGTAGACACTGCCCATTTTGGATAAGCTCAATGGTAAAGGCTTTCACACATGGCAGATGAAGATTAAGTTTGCATTGATGAGGGAAAACCTCTGGGGGCTTGTCAAGCCTGCTTCAACTTCTTTTTCAACAGCCTCTAATGTTGGAGAATTCTCAGCTCCGACACGCCCGGCAAGAGATCCTGCTAGAGAGGAGAAAGCCTATGGCATCATTGCTCTTTCTTGGCTTAGGAGATGACTATATCCATCATATCTCTGATTTAGAATCTCCTTCTGAAGCTTGGCAGAAGCTTGACATTATTTTTGGTGCTAGCTCTCACATCTCAAAATTGTCACTTAAAATTGCTTTCTTTGAATTGAAGATGGCTAGTGGCACTCCTTTGGCTGCCCATGTCAATTACATGCGGAGTCTCATGACTCAACTTGCTTCTATCAACTCTCCAATCACTACAGATGATGCAATGGCAGTATTGCTCAAAAGTATGCTTGAAGATTATGATCATGTTGTTACCACTCTGAAAAATCTTCCTAATCCTACTCTTGAAGGTCTTATTACTGCTCTTCAAGAAGAAGAAAGGCACATGGAACTCCGGAGAGGCAATGACACAGCCTACCAAAGAGGCAATGACACAGCCTATGCCATAAAAATTTAGAAGGGCAAGTTTTCACCTTGCAAACATTGTGGGAAGACTAATCACCTCTCAAAAGATTGCTTCAAGATCAATCCATGCAAACATTGTGGCAAAAACAATCACCATGAAAAGTATTGTAAAGCCTAAAAGGAAGAAACTACAAAGTCAGAAACTGCCAATCTACTTTCATTTGATGAGTCTCCACATGATGAAGACTATGCTTTTTAGGCACTTTGTCTTTTTTGTTTATCATCACTTGGTCAAATTTTGAGGTTCTCTGCCTGGAGTAGTACTCCAAAAAGAATATGTTATGTAAATCACCTCTGGTCACCATATGATGTAGGCCATGTGATATGTGTTTTGACTATCCCATTTCCGTTAACCTCACACCCTTGGGAACCCTTGCTAGCATGAGATCCTAGCCATAGATTAATCCTTTACCACCATGAGATGGCATGAGAAACTATGAGACTAGATGTATCCTTGACACTGCAAGAGGCAATCCCTTGAGGGGGGGTTTGTTGGGGTAAGTATGATCAAGGGCTTGCTCTATGGTGCATGTGTGCATCTAGGGGAGTCACATGTGTGTTTGTGTGTGTTGTAAAGGCACATCAAGTGCGATGATGTGTCTAGTGTGTGACCTAAGTGATGATGTAAGACAAAGGCAATCCCACTGATGTAGGGATTGATTCCCACTGATGTAGGGGCTGATTGCCACCATGTAGGGAAGGTATTACCTTCTCCCCCTTTCTATAAGAGAGAGACCTCTCTCTCATAATCATAATAGAGATCTACCATCTTTCTTTCATTGTGCTCTCACATCTCTTGCAAGATGCATCTATTCTATCCTACGGGATTCGACATCATAGACCCTTCAGCCTTTTGTAGATGTTACTAAACTTTTTCTTTCTTTCTGTCTTTGACTTAATCTGGTTTGTAGGGTTTTCTACAAAACCCTCTATTTCTTTGTATTTCAAAGTTATTTGCAATTCATTTTCGCTCTCAAGCTTTCTCCAACATTGTATGTTCTCTCCTTGCTCTCATAAGCTGGGTCTATAAGACCATGTACATGTAAGATGGAACTGTGGACAAGCATGTTGGCGGTCACTTTTCAGTAGCAATTGCCCGTCTTTCAAATGGATGTAAAATCAGCCTTCCTCAATAGAGATTTGAAGGAGGAGGTTTATGTTGAGCGACCGGTTGGCTTTGAAGTTTCGAACTCAGCAGGGATGGTCTATAGGTTGTGCAAGGCGTTGTATGGTCTCAAACAGGCACCATGAGCATGGAAGCAGAAAACCTATGCATTTTTCCTATGGAAGGGATTTAAGAGGTCCATAGGCGATCTGAACTTGTATATCTTCCGTGAGAAGAATCTTGTTACCCTCATTATCCTCTATGTCGACAATCTCATCTTGATAGGAAGCCATGTGGTCCACATACAAACATTGCCCTATAAAAGAAATTTGAGATGACGGATCTAGGATTATTGCATTTCTTCCTCACTTGGAGGTTTGGCAAACGAAGAGAGGGTACTTTGTCTCCTAGTAGTGGTATGCCCATGTAAACACATTTCTTAATCCAATGGATTCGACCACAAACTTGTCACAGCATGATCCCAGTGTTGGGTGGAGGTGGCATAGTATCAGAAGCTGATTGGGTCTTTGATTTAGCTTCTCAACTCCATAGTGGATCCAATCTTTCCCGTGGGGCTGTTGAGCTCCTTCATGCATGTACCATTGCAAGACCCACTGGGATGCAAGAATGAGGATCCTCATGCATATATAGCGTCCACGGAATCAAAGGTCTGTTCTATGAGGTATGCTCGATAGTCAAGCCATGATTCCAGTTGCAGGGATGGAGTGACTCCGATTGGGGTGGAGATCCGGATACATGGAGATCGATGACAGGATACTGTTTCACCCTTGGATTAGTAGCGATCACATGGAACTGTAAGAAGCAACCCACAATGGCCTTGTCATCTGTTGAGGCCGAGTACAAGGCCACATGTTTAGGTACCTGTGAAATGGTGTGGCTTCAGAGATTGCTTGGCGAATTATGGTTTCCTTATGTGTGACATTCAGAGCTGCATAGCACTTGCAAGAAATCCAATGTTCCATGCACGGACTAAGCATATTGAGATCTAGTATCATTTTGTTTGCAAGAAGATACTTGATGGGGAGATCTTGTTGGCCTTCTGTCCGATGGAGGACAATGTAGCAGACCTAGCTACCAAGCCTCTACCATTAAAATTGCTTGGTGAACACTCTAGCTCACTCGGGTTGATCCGACATCCAGGAGCTGAGAAGGGGCATCAGAGTTTGACATCTCCTGATATACATTACTGAGTAAGGGATTTTTTGTGGATGTGCCCTATGTGAGGCTAGATTAGGAGGGGGATGGACATGTACCAGGGCCATGTGTACAACCAAGATGTCACCATGGATACAGCTACTTTCAGGGCTGATTCGCTATGCCAGGGATTGCGCTAGGGTACAACAAGTGTACGAACTGCGATGGCCAGATTGGGGGGCTGGTGCAACTCTATTTGGGAGGTATTTCGGGGTCCTTGTGGCCCGCCCTGGCAGCCACCTTGAGCCACCTTGTAGGTGCTTTTACTAGGGCCAGATTGGGGACCAACCAGGCCACCCACCTGGTCGCATAACCTAACCAGCTTGGTTGGGTAACCCCAGTCCAGACTTGACCATTGGGTTGGTTGACCCTGCAGGTTGGCCCAGGTCGGCTTGCATAAGTAGGCCGACTGCAAGGGGGTAGGGGCTACATATAGCCCCCCTCCCCCCCCCCCGGTCCCCTCTACCCTCTTTGCACCACATGTTCTTGGCGCAAACAATAGTTGAGGGTGTTTCCTCAAGTTTTGGTGTCGCATCTCTCCATTTCCATTGCATCTTTCTTTCATGCGAGTGTGCTGTTCACTCTCAATTTATTGTTCACGAATACGTTGCACTTTCACAGAAAGGAGGAGCTACATCCTACACCTCAATCTTGTCCATGGATCTTCTAGGTTGGCGAAACTATGTCAATCGAGAAGGCATGACTCCCCTCTGTCAGCCAAGCTGCCATGCCTCAAGTGTATCTAATGCGTCCTAGCCATGATCTTGAGGGTCCCCTGCTAGATCCTTTGCATTGCCGGACAGCTCCATAGGTAGTGCATACTCGTCTTGAGGTCTCTATCCAGGCATCGATGGCACCTCCCATCCGTTCTCATCTGCTCCAACCATGGGCAATGGGCAATCCCTCATGGGCCACCATTTTAAAGAAATACGTAATCTTATGTGGGCGGAGGCTAGTCCACAATCGCGACTAAAATCTTGAAATGATTTTAGGGCACCTTTTGTTCTTCTACTGTTGCTCTCTTGAAGGGGTATAAGCAGCAAGGCACCTCTGTGATCCTCTCCGAATGCCCTATGCCAGAAGGAAAGAGCCCTTCGCTCGGATCCCACTATAGCTCTCAAAGGGGACCGATCTTGCCCCAAACTGACTGGCACTAGGTCAATGGACCAGTCCTTACCAAGAAACCCTAATCAACGGTGACTCCTGTGTGAGGAGAACCTTTGATAAGAACATAGTCACAAGAAACGTTTCGTCTGTTTCGACAGGTTTTGTTTCGTTTCGTTTCGTTTCGTGTTGTCAGACGAAACGGATAGGTTTCGAATTGATACTTAATATATACCCTTATAGGTACCAAAAGATATGTTATATTTAAGTTAGAGTGAACAAAGAGAAATATAAAGTGAAGATACTAAAAGGAAATTCAAAACATAAACACCTTGGATTCTAGAAAAAACGGGGCAAAAATGTTTATTTTGATTTGGGCGAAACAAAGGTTTCGTTGAGAGCGTTTCGTCCTATTTCGAAACGTTTTGTCTGTTTCGCGTTTCGAGGTTTCGAAGAGGATGAAACAGGTTTTCATGTGACTATGGATAAGAACCACCGATAAGGCTGCTGCCACTATGCTTTTGTGCAGGGTTTGTTCTTGAGAAGCCCTTGTTGGAGAAACAGCTTGCAAGGCCCTAACCTTGGGATGAGACCGCACACTACACATATGCCCATTAGGGCTCTACTCTGCATCTCAGGATCAATAATGCTGAGTCTCTCTTTGCCTTGCCGTTCGCCAAGCAACCTTGGCTCTAGTATTCTTGGTTTCAACACGAAGTTGCGCACCAAACGTGAGCTGCCCCATGCAACCCGTGTGAAAGCACCAACAAGAGGCTGGTACTACGCCGTGGCTAGGACGACCTGGTTCGCCACAAGGGCTCGCCCTTGCTAAGGAGAGCTTCGTCGAGCTCCAATACAATAGCTTGCGCACACTCTCTAGCATCGAGGCTATCTGCTGCTCGGCTGGAGTGTTAATGCCCACATGACATCGTAAGTACGTTATTGTCTTGTCCTGTAGGATCAATCGGAAGCTAAGAGAGGCCACTAAACGGAATTCAGCTGAAGGAGGCTGAAAAACCAGTCCAAAATCTCACATGTGAAGTTTAGAAGGCCCAGGAAGGTCTAGGAATGGCAAAGGAGCATGTAGAAGGAACTAGAGCCACCTGGAACTCTAGGGGGGCCACTGAGGGTACATGGCCCTTTAAGAATTTCACGCCCCCGTGACAGGGACGCTCTATTAGTCTTCCGCTAGAGGATACCCCTAGTCGGGATCATTTCTAACATGATATCAGAGCACTGATCAGATGTTCACGGGAAGTGGATCTTGAAGGCAAGGACCTTACTAAAGGACGACCTTGATTCATTGCTTGGGACAATCTATGTCGATGTCTAAAGGATTGTGCCCCTGTGAGAGGGTGTATTGAGAATTCACCTCCCCATCTGTAAGCCCCCATATGAAGAGAGTGTGGAGGAGGTGGACTTAGGCTTAGGGTTGCCACATGGGCAACACTTTGGTTGCCATGTGGGCAGCATACCCACAGGGAAAAGCATGAAGCGGGGGCTGCCATATGCGCAGCATCTAGGCTGCCATGTGGGCTGCAAGCTCACAGCAAAGCAAAGACTTTCGGGGTTTCCACATGGGCAGCAAACAGGTGGCCATGTGGGCAACACAAGGGAACCAATACTTGGCAAATCTGGAGCTCGGTGGAGGACTGCAACAGGCCAAAATGAACACATGGCGGTACAGCTCATGTCGGAGCAGGTCTGCACAGTTCTAGGAGGATGGAGCAGCACGATGACATGGCAGATGATGTCAGCAGAGGTACGGCTCTGTACAGATTGTCTGCAGCAGATGTATGGCCTTTTGGCAGAGGTTCTAGGGCAAGAAAGTAACCTTGGACTGACAGGGACAAGAGGCACCTACAGGAAGGACAGTACGGACTGCTGCTGGGAGCACATGTACGGCAAGATAACAGGAAATCTGGAGCAGGTACACGGCCTGGACAGAGGCGAAATGCTTGCAGGTGAAAGGCGCCTGTTTGCTGAGAGTTTTGGGGCAGAAATGGGCCCTGACTATGGGCTGGACAAGCCTCACATGGCCAGGTGGGCCAACAAGGAGCAGCAAATAGGCTGCCTACTGGTTGGGCAAATAGACCAGGTCAGTGGGTTGGTAGGGCTGATTGCGTAGGCCCAAATAGGGCTGCAAGTCGGCCGTTTTGCGGGGCACCCCTATATAAGGGGGCCTTTGGGGCCTCATAAGTCACTCACCAGGAGTCCATCTAAGGAGCAGATTGGAGCTGTAGGGAGCCCGCGTGGGTATGGAGTCTGGACAAGGGAGATGGCCATCAGTAGTAGACAAAGAGTGCATGAGGATCAGGACCTTTGGCTGTCTTCCGGGCAGCAAGGAGTCTGGGAGTCAGGAAGGGCTTCCACGAGACCGAGGCAGATAGAGAGCTTTGGGAAGGGTTGCACCCTAGGCTGCCATCCAGGACTCCAGGACTCGGCTGCCATCCAGGACTGCAAGGTACAGGGATCAAGGTACAGGGAACAGGAGAAGCTTGGGCCTCACCATTGGCTGCACATGAAACCGGCCTCTAATCACTCAGAGGGCAGTGGAACTAAACCTTTAATCACTTCAGCACTTATTTACAGCTCACAAAGCATATATCACAACCATCAACCATTGCATGATCACCATTTGGCATTTACCCATTTGTTCACAAAAAAAACCACTGAAAAAGGGATGGAGGCTAGAATGCCCCTGCTCAACAAACATAGACAACTGCACCTGATTGGCCCCAAACATCGTGGCGCCCCTTTTGGTATTTCTTTATATTTCACAGTGAAATGATTACAAGTTGCATCTGGGAGACCTTCCCTGCAGCTGAGCATGCAGCCCCAATTCACTGAGCCTTCGCAAGGCTTTCAAGCATAGAACACCATCACATAAGTGCACTTAACCCATAAGCTTAATCCAAAGGCATTCTCTTTTCCGAGTGCAATTCCATTGGTTGTCTAGATGCAATCACACTGCACCCCAGTTGCACTCTCTTTGAGTGGCTTCCAGATGACATTCACAAAGCTTTTCAAAGCTCCAAAATAAAATCAGCAAAGTACCCAACCAAAGAATGACTCATGTAGCACTGCTTGGGCACCTATGAACCAAGAAAGAGACGGCACACGAGGCCAACCAATAGCGTATGGCAAAAAGAAATTGTAGCAGCAAAATCACAACTCACCAAGCCCTGAAAACTCGAATCAAGTTCTCAATCGCCAAAAGGACATAGTAGCCAATGCTCAATTGCATTTTCAGCCAAAGAGGAATGCAAAGGCATGAAGAAAGAGCGTTTACAAGAGCCGACCAGCAAGAATTCCACTGAAAAATGCGAAAAGAAGCACTTCTGTCGCGAAGAAGTGGGAGTTCTTGGGTTCAAAAGAAGCGTGCTTCAGAGAGGAATGCATTGAGAAGGTTTTGGAGAAGTTTCATTGCCGGAAAGTCCTTCAAAACTGAGAAAAACTAGTCAACTAGCCCCTGGGACCACTCAAAATTCAACAGAAAGCTGTAGTTTTGCAAGAGAAGAGGCCCAGGAGGCTGTAGAAGCAAAAAGGTTCAGAAAAAGCCACTTTTGCAAATTCGACCAGCAAAAGAAGTGCTCAACTCTACCCGTTCTATCAAACGCATGGAGGGAAAAGCATATCACTACAAAGAGGAGGCAGGGGGGAAGCCATCGGGCCAAACGGGAGTCGAGGAATCCAATCGGGAGTTGAGGAATCCAAACGGGTGAGGTGTTATGAAGAAAAACGGAATTCAGCTGAAGGAGGCTGAAAAACCAGTCCAAAATCTCAACAAAGGGAGAAGATGAGAGAGAAAACCACACATGTGAAGTTTAGGAGGCCCAGGAAGGTCCAGGAATGGCAAAGGAGCATGTAGAAGGGACTAGAGCCACCTGGAACTCTAAGGGGGCCACTGAAGGTACATGGCTCTCTAGGGGGTCCATTAAAAATGTCACGTCATCATTTGCCAACAACCACTCTTTTAATTCCTTGGAATGCCTTTGGGCCTAGGGATTAATTACGCTTATGTGCTAGGCATCATGTCGCGTTTAATTACACATTATTAAGCCCACGCTTGGACTTTTAAAACCAAAGTTGGCACGGTCTTGTAGTACATTAAAGTACTTAGAATTTCACGCCCCCGTGACAGCACATCAGCGCAGCAAGGAGGTCAAGTCTTCTAGGCATTCATTGCCTCACAAGTAGTTGTCTGGAAGGATAGCTTGGAGGTGTGTTTGTCAGCATAGGTGACTAATTCTACAGAAGCTCAGGAAGGAGCACGGGGACTCATGGATCTCGAGGTGCCAAGGAGTTAGTAGTCCAACTTTTGGTAAGATCAGAGGGCCACCGTTTGGTGGAACTCTGGATCTCTCTTTTGTATTGTGTCCGTTTGAGGACGGAAATATATCTTTTGTCGGTGCTATCTCTCTCTCGGTTCACGATCTATTTACTGGCTTGCACATACAAGTAAAGAAGTTTTGGATTCCGCAGTTGTACACTTCCGCGTGTAATTCCTTGGATGCTCTATTAGTCTTCCACTATGGGATACTCTTTGTCAGGATCATTTCTAACACCTAAGCTGATTGATTTGGTCCAGTTCATACTAGCCCCAAGTGCCTGATAGAATACCTCTAGGGCACCCTTGACTCCCTCTCTAGACTCCTTGTTGTGTCATCGACAAGAAGGGCCATGCCATTTGCGAACTTTGAGTCTAGAAATTCCTTCTACCAAATTGGTAGGTGTATCCCTATGACACCAGTTGCTTGAGAGAGTATAAAATAGCCCAAAGCTGCTACTACAAATGTGAATAAAATAAGAGCTAGCGGGCAGCCTTGGGGCACTGAGTAGGAAAGAGAAAAAGCCTTCCGCATCTAGCTTGCACTCCCCAAATACAAGGTAGAGATGTGAGGTTTGTAGATGGAGAAAGCTAAAAAACGTGGAGTTGAGCTGAATTGAAGTTATGAGGGGGCTATCAACATGATAAAACCCTAAAACCCTAGGGTGAGCCTGGATGAGTTAAAGCTGACTCAACTACTAACTCAACCACTATCTGTGGCTAGGGGAAGAAAACACCTTAGAAGGAAAAAGTGCCTTTATACTTCCTAGCTAACTAATATATTGGCCATTGCCTTAAATGTTACAATATTTTGCAACACCACCCTGCAGTGACAATGTCCCGGTGTACAAGGAGTGATCTCAATCACCAAATGGAAGTAAGTCGAAAGATTTGCAAAAAGCTTCAAAATTTTCTCTGGATAGGGCCTTGCTGAAAAGATCTGCAACGTTCTGATGTGTTGGACAATAGATCAAATTGATCTCTCCTGCATGTAACCTTTCTCTGACATAATGATAATGGATCTTAATGTGTTCTTAGTGCATGGAACTCAGGATTTCGTGCCACCACAATAGTGTTAGAATTATTAATATATTCTAGGCAGTGGCCAATGTAATGTAATAAGTAAGTTAACGGCACTTTTCCCTCTTAGAGGTTTTTCCCCCTAACCACGTTCTAATCTCTAACTATGGTTAGTGATTAGATAGGGTTTTGTCACTTGGACAAAACCCTTATCTCTTTCCTTGTACACACACTTCATTCACTTCAGTTCAATACGTCTTGGGAGTGAACTACGTTCAGATCACTCTCCATCTTGCTCACTCTTGCTCTCTTGCTTTTTCTCACATTTGGTATCAGAGCACTTCCTTATTGGACCTGTTCCCCGCTCCCAGCCTCTTGCTTCCAGCTCTCGCTTTTCTGCTCCATCGCTAAGCTTCAGCTCCCGGATGCCCGTACAGCTCCACCCCGTCCGTACAGTCCGTATAACTGTACGGATTCCGTACCGCGCTTGCCTCCATCCGTACACCTGCACATTTCGTCCGTACAGCCCGCATGACTGTATGAATTTTTGTACCTGCGTGTCAGTTCGTCCGTACAAGCTGTATAGCTCTGCATTTCGCCGCCCGCACCGTCCGTACATTCCGTATAGTTGTTTGTACAATGTACGGAAGGTGTTCGGTGTCCGTCATTTGCAGGCTGTTTGGCTTCGCTTTTGGAGCACATTTGAAGCTGTAGCAGACATTGCAGTATATCTGCAAGTTTTGGAGAATTTTTGGGGCTTTTGCTTTTGCAATTGCACTGCAATCTGGCAGTGAAATTTGGGGCTTTTGCAGGCAGAGTGCAATTTGTGCAACATTTGGGGCTTTTATATCATTTGCCTTCTTTTGTATGCAATTTCCTGCAAGAAATTGGGGCTTTTGCATTTGGGTTGCAATTTTGCAGGTAAAAGAGCACTTTGGAAGTTTGCAAGCAGTTTTGGACTCAATACGAGTCAATTTGCAGACTTTTGCCGCTTTTTTGCAGATTCTATTTGCAGATTTTTGGGCATTAAGCAGAGCATTGAGGTGCATTTTGAGCCTTTGATAGGTTGTGACATTATTTGTCATTGTGGGCAGATTTTCTTTGCAGAATTTACTTGTGCATTTGACATCCCAGAAAGGGATTTTACTTGGTCAATTTGCTGCATTTTTTGAGATTATCTGGTGAAAATGGCTCAGAACAACCCCAATGAGGTGTTCGGAGTTCTCACACAGGAGGATAAGTTGGATGGCACCAACTACTCCTTGTGGAGTTTCATGGTTCGCAATATCTTGGTTGACAGACATCTTTGGGATTATGTGAATGGAGATGAATCAAGACCAAATACAGTGGCTACACCTATCACTCCATAGCTGGAGGGAGGGGTAGAGGTGCAAATGCAGCACAAGTAGTTGGAGTAGCCGCTCCAGGAGCTCCCACAGCAGAGCAGAAAAGATGGGACTCCAGAGATGCACAAGCTCTTTCATCTCACGTGGAAGTGCTTTGGTGAAGATGTCTGCAACATTGTCATGTGTTGACACATAGATCATACTGATCTCCCCTGCATGCAACTTCTCTCTGACATAATGACAATGAACCTCAATGTGCTTCGTGCAAGCATGAAACACAAGATTCTTTGCCACTGCAATAGCACTCTGACTATCAATGAGAATAGGAGAAGGACCCTCCAATATGAGATGAAGATCAGCGAACAAACGTCGTAGCCAAACACACTCAACTGTCGCTATGAAAGCTGCCCTGTACTGAGCTTCACATGAGGAAGTAGCCATTGTAGATTGCTTCTTCCTCAGCCAAGAAATGCAAGTGTTGCCCAAAAAGAAACAATTACCACTAGTGGATTGCCTGGTATCATAGTCTCCAGCCCAATCTGAATCACTGTAAGCATGCATCTGCAAGTCACCCCCCTTGGAAACATCAAGCCAAAAGTCTTTGTGCCTTGCAAATATCTGAAGATGCGTTTTACAACCTGCCAATGCGTTGTCTTTGGGCTATGCATATATCTGCTCACCTGAGAGACTGCATATTGAATATCGGGCTTGGTATTGCACAAGTATATGAGGCATTTAATAGCCTAGCTGTAAAGTGTGACATCCATTGATTCACCAGCATCATACATAGTAAGCTTCAGCCCCGGCTCCATGGGAGTGGCAATAGGCTTACAATCGTGCATGTTGAACCTATCCAAGAGCTTTTGCACATACTTGGATTGAAACATGACGATGCCACACTTGTCTTGTATAAACTTGATCCCCAAATAAAAATTTAACATGCCCAGATCTGTCATGTCAAATTCAGCTTTCAACTCAGCCTTAAAATCTGCAATTATATCCTCATTTGACCTCGTGAGCAACATGTCATCTACATAAAGAATGATGACCAAAATATCCCCCCCATCCTTCTTGATGTAGAGGGTGCTTTCCGTGGGACTATTGTGTAATCCCTTACTCGCCAGGAATGCATCTATCTTGGCATACCATGCACGTTGGGCTTGTTTCAGCCCATATAAAGCTTTGTTAAGATTGCATACCTGAAGTGCATAGCCTGACATAAACCTCTTCGTGCAAGTCCCCATTAAGGGAAGCTGTTTTTATGTCCAACTGATGGACATTCCACACAAAATTTGCAGCCATTGCAATAACTGACCATATGGTGGTCATCTGGGATGTAGGAGCAAATGTCTCCTCATAATCCATGCCCTTCTTATGTGCATAGCCTTTGGCGACCAGCTGTGCCTTGTACCTATCAATAGACCCATCTGGTTTCCTTTTTACCTTGAAAACCCACTTGGTACCAATGGCATGCTTACCTGGTGGCAAATCCACAACATCCCAAGTCTGATTTTTCTCTATGGACTGCAACTCATTGTGCATGGCATGCATCCAATGTACATTATCCTTTGCTTCTTCAAAAGAGTCAGGCTCCTCTTCATCAAGAAGAGTTCTTGCATAAGCTGTCTCAACTGAAAGAGCCCCCCCTGCATGCCTTATTGCACTACGAGTCCTACCAGGCAATGGGGCCCTCAAGCCTACTCTCCTTGAGAGTCTGAAGCAACCAATTCGGGACTGTTTTGGCTGGGTGTATCTCTTGAATCTCTTGCCTGACAACTTCATCCACACCCTGAGGAGGTACAAAATCAGCCGGTGGCTGAATCGGGGCATGTGGATCTGGAGGAGGTTGCTGTAAATTCTAATTCTCAGCGGGGGAATCAAATGCTATAGGAAGCATCCCCTCAAACACATTATCTGAAGAAGCTAGAATCTGAAATTCAGCATGTGTATGTGCTGAATTTTCAGAGAATATAACATCTCTACTAAGAAAAATCTTGTGTGTAGCAGAGACGATAGCCTTTGCTTTATGAACTATATCCCACATTAAGTGCCTTATCTCACAACTTGTGTCAAAACTCCACAGGCATGTGGGCATATGCAACACAACCAAAAACTCTGAAATGGTCCATTGAAGGCTTTCTCCCATGCCATGCCTCATAGGGAGTGATTGTCTTTAATGCCTTTATAGGAGCCCGATTCAAAATATAGTTGGCACACATGAGGCCTTCAAGCCAAAACCTGTGAGGCAACTTCTTACTTGTAAGCATGCATCTATCCATCTCCATGGCATTGCGATTCTTTCGCTCAACTTTGCCATTCTATTGAGGTGTAAGCCTCACTGTAAGCTGATGCGTGATGCCTTTCTCTTTCAAAAATGCCTCAAATTCATGAGACATATACTCTCCTCCTCGATCTGTGCAAAGAGTCTGCACCTTTGTTATGCTCTAGCCGAGATAGCATGACCTCGGAAAGATCGGTGGGCATTTTCTCTTAGATGACCGACTTCTGTAATATGGTAAATAAAATGGTCAAGAGAAGTAACTGCCAAGGTCCTAGGTGAGGGTGTAATGGCATTGACTAGGTGGTTCTGAGTGCTAAGGCCTAGGTGCACCTAAATGTGTAATAATGCCAAGGGGCAAATGGTTTAATTGTGCCCCAAGAGAGGGGTAAATGGTGTACCAAGTAAAAAGGGCTAAAATGATGACATGTGGCAGAGGGAACCATCTAGGGAGTAGTGGGTTTTGTGGATATGCATGAGGCAAAAAATTACGTATCTCTGTTGAAAAAATGCGATCCATGAGAGCAAGGCTGGGAGGAAAAACGATATGCCATCGCCCGTGATTGACTTGGACTAGGAAAGAGATAGAAACAGGTTCGTTTCATTTTGGTATCAGAGCTCAAGGCAAGGGAAGAGACCAAGGGAAGGGGTTCGTAAGCTGTGACGAAAGCTACGAACGGACAGCAGGCGTGGAAGAAAAAAAAAATGCGGCTGCTCGTGACGTGCGACGGATTGCAAGGTTGTTGCCCGTGACGATGACCCCGTGGTGGCCAAGTTCGGGTTGCGAGGGATGTCGATGAACGGAGTAGGTTGGCGTTGTGCTGCGACGGCATGGCGTACTGTTGACGAGCAGGCTTTGCGTGGATTTTGTGTGGTGGCATAAGCGTACTTGTGTCAACATGAGATGGTGGTCCTCGATTTCAGTTTCCGGCACAATGGAAATCTAGAAGAAGTTCAGGGGCTTCTGGTCACTGTCAAGTGCGGACCGAATCGTTAGGTGTCTACTGTTCCATACTGAAACGTGTAGCATTCTGAAGGCACATCCAGGTGTTGAGAGATGGAAGAAAAGGTAGCGCCCGTGTGGAGTGGAGTGGGATGATAGTCTACGTAGTGCAAAGGCGTCACGTCAATCAATAGGTTACTTCAGGTGGGTTTACAACAGGCACGGGATTCTGGAAGAGGGGAGACTGTACATCTGAGAAAGAGGAGCGTATGAACTCGGATTGCGTGGAGATGCCAGGGAGCAATTCTTTTCCTTTTTTTGTCAAAATTTGAGTTGTAGTCGATTTGTTCTGTACAGCAGAGGCTGTCGTTTATTATTCCTGCATAACAAAAGGGGAATCTGAAAAAAAAAAAACTATTTTCCCTTTTGAAACTATGGAGGCAGAAGGACAAGATTCCAGGGTGAATCCTAGTTGAGTCTATAGCACGGTCTACACAACAAAGGTCCCATCACACAACACCTACTCTGGTAGGTAGGATTTCGGTATTAGAAGATGCTTTACAGCAAATTATGAACCAGCAGCTTCAAGTGAATGCTGGTCAGAATGAGATTAGGGAGATGGTGCAAGCCTTGTCAGCTAGGCCATCTAGAATTGATAAGGGCAAAGCTCCAGCAGAGCCAGAGCCCAGTATACATTCATTAGAGCGTGCGAGGGTCAAGGTGCCCAATATTGCCAACTATAGACCGGAGAAGTACGTTGGTCGGATGACCGAGCGCAGTTCTGATGTGATCGAGGTTTGGTTACACAAGTGGGAAGAAGCCTTTGCCATTTGTGAAATCAAATCTGATCTAAAGAAAATCCGTGAGGCCACTCACCTGTTTATTGAGGCAGCGGATAGATGGTGGATAAAGCAACAGAAAGATCAAGTTGCTCCTACCACCTGGGAAGGGTTTAAAGCTGAATTTAAGAAACACTTTCTTACACCTGATGAAGAGTCCCGAGCTTGGGATGCTTATAGAAATCTTCGTCAGAAGGGTCTGTCGGTGGCAGAGTACACTGACAAGTTAAGGGAATGTGTCATGAAAATAACAGACTCTCTCCCTATGCCGGTTCAGTTAAAAGACTATATCTATGGACTGAACGACAAAATTAAAATGGAAGTTCGAGCTAAATATGTGACTACATTAGATGAATATATTGCAGTAGCCCTGAACTATGAGGATGCCAGAGGCAGATCTAGTGGATTTGTGCAGGGAAGGACTCAGTATGAGTACCCGAGAAAAGGGGGATTTCAGAGGAAATGGACTTCAAAGGCAAGTGTCTCGCAGCCAAGTGGCCAAACCAAGCAGGTGAAGCCGGTTGAGGGACCAGCAAAAACAAGTACCACTGTTGGGGTGAAAAGGAAAATAACTCCAATGGCAGCCTGGGCTTGGTCAAAGTCCTTGTTGACCTTTGAACAAAAAGAGAAAGTTAGAAAAGAAGGATTGTGCTTCGGCTGCCTTCAGCGACATCAGTGGAAAGATTGTCCACTGAATAAAGACCGTCGCACGGCCAATATGATAATATTTGAATGCGACGCGGAACATATGCAGATGCAATTGGCGGGACCTTCTCAGAGGTTAGTACCTGTATTGTTAAGTGTGTCTGTTACTAAGTTAGTAAGCGGTGCACCTGATAACATCCTTTCAAAACCCGCAGCAACGGGGTATACGGTTTTCGATGAGCCCGAGTTGATTAAAATGAAAGGGCAAGTAGCCAGTCATGATGTGATTGTGTTGTTTGACTCAGCGTCAACACACAATGTAATTAACTCAAAGCTTATTAAGAGGCTCAAGTTGAAAACTAGTCCGTCTGACTATGCTTATAAGGTCAGGATGGCGGACGGAAGTTCAACTGAAGTATGGGACCAAAGGGTTACCCAGTTGGAACTTCGAATTCAGGACTATGTTGAGAAGCTGGACTTTGAATTGACCAGACTTACTCACGCAGATATAGCCCTAGGCATGGCTTGGCATTTTTGGAAAAATCCAGCCATTGATTGGAAAAAGCATATTTACCAGTTCAAGATGAACGGGGTAGAATATGTTTTGCGAGATGAAAAGGATTTACCTCGAGGACCATTGATTTCAGCCATGGAAATTCGGAAGACTCCGAAAGAGTTTCTGTGTCTGTGTATAGCATCGGTAGAGTCGATTGATGATGCATCGACTAGCACTGAGGCTACCCAAGATGGGAAAATGGCCGAGTTGGCTAAAGAGATATCAGAGAAGTTCTCTGAATGTTTTAGGGTTGAACTACCTTATGGGTTACCTCCAGAGTGGAAAGTTCAGCATAAGATTGAACTGATCCCGGGGGCAGAACCTGTAAATAGACCTCCCTATAGAATGAGTTTTACTGAAGAGGCGGAGGTGCGTAGACAACTAGAAGAATACCTCAGGTTGGGGCAGATTCAACCAAGTTTCTCACCTTTTGCTTCGTCAGTGATATTAAAGAAGAAAAAGGATGATACGTTTCGCCTCTGTATAGATTACAGAGCATTGAATAATATCACTGTTAAGCACAGGTATCCGATGGCTCGTGCTAGATGCATTACATGGAGCCGTGGTTTTCAGCAAGATAGATCTTAAGTGTGGCTACCATCAAATCCGGATTAGAGCCGAGGATGTGCATAAAACCGCTTTCAGAAGCAAGTTTGGTCATTATGAGTTTTTGGTAATGCCCTTCGGACTTACCAATGCTCCAGCGACATTCGTCATGCTTATGAACGATTTACTATGTCCGTATATCGGAAAGTTCGTAGTACATTTTATTGACGATATTCTGATATTCAGTAAAAGTATTACTGAGCATCGTGAACACTTAAGAATAGTGTTTAGTACTTTGAGGAAAGCCAGTCTTTATGTAAATAGAAAGAAAACTATACTGTGTATGGTTAGGCTTGAATATTTAGGATTCATAATTACTCCACAGGGGGTAGAAATGGATCCGAAGAAAGTGGCTGCGATACTAAGTTGGCCAATCCCTCGGAGTCTGACCGCGTTGCGATCATTCTTGGGATTTGTCCAGTTTTATAGAAGGCATATCAAAGGATATTCCGAAATAGTATTGCCATTGGCTGATCTGACCTCAGAGAAAGTACCTTTTATTTGGGGACAAAATCAACAAGAAAGTTTTAACACCATAAAACAATCTGTGGTCTCAGGACCGGTGTTAAAAATAGTTGATCCCCAGAAACCGTTGTTCCTGGAAACCGATGTAAGTGGCATTGCGGTAGGAGCAGCTCTCCTTCAAGAGGGAAGGCCAGTAGCCTTCGAAAGCAAGAAGCTTTCTCCGTCTCAAAGGAATTGGCCAACTCATGAATTGGAGTTGTATATTGGAGTTGTATGCTGTTATCCATGCTTTGAAAACATGGAGGCATTATTTGTATGGTTCAGATTTTTATGTGGATGTGGATCATGATACTCTGAAACATTTTTGTAAACAGCCTGACTTGAGGGGCCGCCAAGCTAGGTGGGCAGAGCTCATGCTGGAGTTTAATTTAACGATTCGGTACCGAAGAGGAAAAGACAATAAGGTTGCTGATGCGTTGTCTCGCATTATGCACAACCTGAGTTTCACGGTATTAGAGAGTGCTCTAATGACCGAGATAAGAGAAACTCAAAAGGTGGATGAGTTTGTCCAGAGCTTATGGCCTAAGGCTCATGTGTTAAAACCCGGGGAAAATGAAAAGGATGACCTGGCATCCAGAAAAGGCCAAACATATGCAAGATATACCATAAGGGATGGTATGCTGAAAAGAAATGGCAAGGTTATAGTACCTAGTCAGAATGATCTCAGGCAGAGAGTCATTCGACAGTGCCATGATAGCCCGTGTGCGGGACATCCAGGAGTCGAGAAGACATATGATATCGTGAAGCGAGATTTCTTTTGGCCAAAGATGAAAAAGCATATTCATGAATATGTGACACGGTGTTTCTCGTGTCAGGTAAGCAAGGCCGAGCGGGTGAAGCCACCCGGACTTTTACAGCCCTTGGAAATACCACTAAGTAAGTGGGAGAGCATTTCCATGGACTTTATTGTAGGGCTGCCTACGACACAAGGAGGGTATGATTCTATCCTTGTGGTGGTTGATCGTCTAACCAAGATGGCTCACTTCATTCCGACTAGAGAGTCTGTTAGTGCCCCGCAAGTGGCGGATTTGTTTATTAGACATATATTTCGTCTGCATGGATTGTCGAGATCTATAGTGTCAGACAGAGCTGTCAGATTTACCGGTCATTTTTGGACAGTGGTATTTGAGACACTAAGGACTGAGTTGGGAATGAGTAGTGGGGATCATCCTGAGACGGATGGTCAGACGGAGAGAGTCAACCAGACTTTAGAGGATATGCTGAGGGCATATGTGTCATTGAGGCAACATACGTGGGACAAGTGGTTGCCATTGTTAGAGTTTGCCTACAGTGATAGGAAACATTCCTCTACCGGCTTCAGTCCGTTTGAGCTGAACTATGGTTATAGACTAGCAAATCCAACTATAGTTGGAGTACCTCAGAAAGTGCCTAGTGCCGCGAACTTTGTGGTTCAGATGCGGGAGATGCTAGCACTTGCGAGAGCTAATATCCGCCAGGCTATGGATAGAGCCAAGGTGTATGTGGATGAAAACCAGTCTATAAGAGTATTTAAGGAAGGAGAAAAAGTTTTTTCAGAGTTCCTTCGCACTCGAAGTCGTTGACTTCAGGAGAGTGTGCTAAGTTATCACCTCGATACTGTGGGCCGTGGTTAATTCTAAAAAGAATAGGCAAGGTAGCCTATAAATTAGAATTACCACCGGGGTCTAAGGTGCACCCAGTGTTTCATGTTTCTCGTTTAAAGAAATTTTTGCATACTGGTGACTCACTAATCGAAGGTGTGGTTTTGTTTCAGGAGATAGAGGATAATGCAAGACACAAACCAACAAGAATCCTAGACCGAGGAACAATGCAAGTGCGCAATCGGAAGATCCCCACAGTGTTGGTTGCATGGCATGGTCTACCTCTATCGGAAGCTACCTGGGAATCCGTATACCAATTGCGGAGAGTGTTCCCAGATTTCATCATCGAGGACGCTGATGCTTGAAGAGGGAAGGAATGTTATGCTCTAGCCGAGATAGCATGACCTCGGAAAGATCGGTGGGCATTTTCTCTTAGATGACCGACTTCTGTAATATTTAATGTGCGTAAATAAAATGGTCAAGAGAAGTAACTGCCAAGGTCCTAGGTGAGGGTGTAATGGCATTGACTAGGTGGTTCTGAGTGCTAAGGCCTAGGTGCACCTAATAATGCCAAGGGGCAAATGGTTTAATTGTGCCCCAAGAGAGGGGTAAATGGTGTACCAAGTAAAAAGGGCTAAAATGATGACATGTGGCAGAGGGAACCATCTAGGGAGTTGTGGGTTTTGTGGATATGCATGAGGCAAAAAATTACGTATCTCTGTTGAAAAAATGCGATCCATGAGAGCAAGGTTGGGAGGAAAAACGATATGCCATCGCCCGTGATTCACTTGGACTAGGAAAGAGATAGAAACAGGTTCGTTTCAACCTTGAGTCTTGTCTCATTCTCAACCATAGCCACAAAGTGTTTGAAATGCATAAACACTTTTGATTTTGCCTTGAGACCATAGACCCAAGTGTAGTTGGTGAAGTCATCTATGAATGTAACAAAATAGAGATAACCCCCTAAAGCAGGTGTCCTCATGGGACCGCAGACATCACTGTGAATTAGCTGTAATTTTCGTGTAGCTTTCACTGCACCATCCTTCTTGAAAGGAAGTCTATGCATCTTGCTTAGGATGCAACCTTCACATGCATGAGGAGAAGGCGACTCCAAAGGAGGCAATGCATCAACCATATCATGCCTCTAAAGTGTCATTAAGCTGACATAGCTCATGTGCCCATACCTAGCATGCCATAACTCCGCATTCTGCATCGCAGCAGTGGAAGTGCTCACTAATAATGTAAGATCGGATCTTTTTTCATATAGATCAAGCTGAAAAAGACCCCGATACAAAGTGCCAGAGAACATCAAAGCATAGCCATTCTCTTTGTCTCTGACTACGCACTTATCATCATAAAAAACAACATGAAATCCTCCTCTATTGAGTGAGGACATTGAAAGCAAATTCTTCTTTATGCCTGGCACATAGAGAACATCAGCACCATCCTTCTTAAAAGGAAGTCTATGCATCTTGCCAAGGATGCAACCTTCACATGCATGAGGAGGAGGCGACTCCAAAGGAGGCAATGCATCAACCATATCATGCCTCTAAGGAAGCTGCCATAACTCCGCATTCTGCATCGCAGCAGTGGGAGTGCTCACTAATAATGCAAGATCGGATCTTTTTTCATATAGATCAAGCTGAAAAAGACCCCGATACAAAGTGCTAGACAACATCAAAGCATAGCCATTCTCTTTGTCTCTGACTACGCACTTGTCATCATAAAAAACGACCTGAAATCCTCCTCTATTGAGTGAGGACACTGAAAGCAAATTCTTCTTTATGCCTGGCACATAGAGAACATCTGAAATTCTGAAATCTGTGCCATCAGTGGATGTGAGAATAATGTCTCCCACTCCACACACTGAATAAGAAGAATTATTTGCACGAGTCACCTTCTTTTTGGTGGGTGGAGGATGCAGAGATACAAACAGACTCTTCTTGGAAGTGATGTGCTTTGAAGCACTGTTATCAAAATACCAAGTATTCAGTGTCTCTCATTGACATTGAGAGAGCATGCATCCTTTGAAGGATCATAGCTGCAAGTCAAAAAAGCATATGGGTAGCATCTGAACTACCCACTGATAAATCTGAAGTGCAAGACAGAAAAGCATAGTGCTCTTCCACAAAGTTGGCTGCAACATCTTCCCCATCATGAGAATGAGGAGCTAATGCATCTGACACAGCCATACCTGAATCCATTTTCTTCTCTTTGGCTATGCGCTTCTTGCATTCTCCAATATAATGACCTGGCTTCTTGCAACAATGACAAATGCCCTTCTTTTTCTGCTTATCTACATCACCCTTTGCCTTATAAGAGGGCTGTCCTGAATCAGCTTTATGCTGATTTGTGGGCTGATTGGCATGTCGCTTTTGCTGCCCTTTACCCTTGGGCTTGAATTTGGAAAGCATGGGATGCTCGCAAGCCCGGGTTACTATATTTCTGCGAGTCTGCTCCTCCTACAGGCTACAACAGAAGTCCTACCAACTCGTGAAAAGAGAGAGGATTGCTGCCCCCCCTCAATGACAAATTCAGCGAGGTGTGGAAA
This sequence comes from Dipteris shenzhenensis, assembly GCF_047967505.1. Taxonomy (NCBI): domain Eukaryota; kingdom Viridiplantae; phylum Streptophyta; class Polypodiopsida; order Gleicheniales; family Dipteridaceae; genus Dipteris; species Dipteris shenzhenensis. Next base: position 33,295,650 of record NC_141613.1, read on the forward strand.
CCAAGATAGGACTCAGGAAGAGAGTTCAGAGTGGTGGTGATCATCTCTGAATCCGGAATGACTTCATCAATATTCAGCAACTGTTCCCTCAAGTCCTGAAGCTTTGTGAGGTGAGAATTCATGGAACCTCCCTCATTCATATGCGTATGGGAAAGCTCTCACTTCAAAAAGGAAACTCTAGCATCATTTCTTGCTGCAAACATACTCTCTAGTATCTCCCAAGCTGCCATAGATGTCTTGCATGACCGAATGTGAGGTATAATGAACCTCTTGACAGAGAGAGAAATCACTGTTTGATGCATTTCGCAGTGCCCTAAACTTATCTCCTTTTGGTGATTGATCACTACCTTGTACACCACATTGGCACTGCAGGGGGTGTTAAATTATTAATATATTCTAGGCAGTGGCCAATGTAATGTAATAAGTGAGTTAGGACACTTTTCCCTCTTAGAGGTTTTTCCCCCTAACTACGGTCTAATCTCTGACTACGGTTAGTGATTAGATAGGGTCTTGTCTAAGTGACAAAACCCTTATCTCTTTCCTTGTACACACACTTCATTCACTTCAGTTCAGTACATCTTGGGAGTGAACTACGTTCAGCTCACTCTCCATCTTGCTCACTCTTGCTCTCTTGCTTTTTCTCACAAATAGCACTCTGACTTTTAATGAGTATGGGAGTAAATGGCTGCAAACCATCACAAAGATCTGTGTCAAGCACTCTTATCTAATCTCTACTTCGTATCACGGGAGCAGCACCATGAATCACCTCCCAGCCAAATCTTGCTGAAGCTGATGAGCAGACAGAAATATTCCGTTCGAAATCATACGTGAAAAACCTTCTCTTCTCTCTAGAGCCTCAACCCTCACCTAGGACCTTGACATTAATTCCCTCCCGATCATTTACATGAAGCGCAAACAAAGATAGATCCTTTAAGGGAGATGTCGACTGATTCTTCCGAGGTCATGCTACCTCAGCTAGAGCGTAACATTCCTTCCCTCTTCAGACGTCAGCGTCCTCGATGATAAAATCTGGGAACACTCTCCGCAACTGATATACGGATTCCCAGGTAGCTTCGGATAGAGGCTGACCATGCCATGCAACCAACACCGTGGGTATCTGCCGATTTCGTATTTGCATTGTTCCTCGGTCCAGGATTCTTGTTGGTTTGCGCCTTGCAATATCCTCTATCTCCTGAAACCAAACCACACCTTCGATTAGTGAGTCACCTGTATGTAAAAATTTCTTTAAGCGCGAAACATGAAAAACCGGGTGCACCTTACACCCCTGGCAATTCTAATTTATAGGCTACACTGCCTTTTCTCTTTAGAATTAACCACGGCCTACAGTATCGAGGTGATAACTTAGCACACTCTCCTGAAGTCAATGACTTCGAGTGCGAAGGAACTCTGAGAAAAACTTTTTCTCCTTCCTTAAATACTCTTATAGAGTGGTTTTTATCCGCATACACCTTGGCTCTATCCATAGCCTGGCGGATATTAGCTCTCGCAAGTGCTAGCATCTCCCGCATCTGAACGACAAAGTTCGTGGCACTAGGCACTTTCTGAGGTACCCCAACTATAGTTGGATTTGCTGGTCTATAACCATAGTTCAGCTCAAACGGACTGAACCCGATAGAGGAATGTTTCCTATCATTGTAGGGAAACTCCAACAATGGCAACCACTTGTCCCATGTATGTTGCCTCAATGACACATATGCCCTCAGCATATCCTCTAAAGTCTGATTGACTCTCTCCGTCTGACCATCCGTCTCAGGATGATCCCCACTACTCATTCCCAACTCAGTCCTTAGTGTCTCAAATACCGCCGTCCAAAAATGACCGGTAAATCTGACATCTCTGTCTGACACTATGGATCTAGGCAATCCATGCAGACGAAATATATGTCTGATGAACAAATCCACCACTTGCGGGGCACTAACAGACTCCCTAGTCGGAATGAAGTGAGCCATCTTGGTTAGACGATCAACCACCACAAGGATAGAATCATACCCTCCTTGTGTCGTAGGCAGCCCTACAATAAAGTCCATGGAAATGCTCTCCCACTTACTTAGTGGTATTTCCAAGGGCTGTAAAAGTCCGGGTGGCTTCACCCGCTCGGCCTTACTTACCTGACACGAGAAACACCGTGTCACATATTCATGAATATGCTTTTTCATCTTTGGCCAAAAGAAATCTCGCTTCACGAGATCATATGTCTTCTCGACTCCTGGGTGTCCCGCACACGGGCTATCATGGCACTGTCGAATGACTCTCTGCCTGAGATCATTCTGACTAGGTACTACAACCTTGCCATTTCTTTCTAGCATACCATTCCTTATGGTATATCTTGCATAAGTTTGGCCTTTTCTGGATGCTAGGTCATCCTTTTCATTTTCCCCGGGTTTTAACACATGAGCCTTAGGCCATAAGCTCTGGACAAACTCGTCCACTTTTTGAGTTTCTCTAATCTCGGTCATTAGAGCACTCTCTAATACCGTGAAACTCAGGTTGTGCATAATGCGAGACAACGCATCAGCAACCTTATTGTCTTTTCCTCTTCGGTACCGAATCGTTAAATTAAACTCCTGCATGAGCTCTGCCCACCTAGCTTGGCGGCCCCTCAAGTCAGGCTGTTTACAAAAATGTTTCAGAGTATCATGATCCACATCCACATAAAACTCTGAACTATACAAATAATGCCTCCATGTTTTCAAAGCATGGATAACAGCATACAACTCCAATTCATGAGTTGGCCAATTCCTTTGAGAGGGAGAAAGCTTCTTGCTTTCCAAGGCTACTGGCCTTCCCTCTTGAAGGAGAACTGCTCCTACCGCAATGCCACTTGCATCGGTTTTCAGGAACAACGGTTTCTGGGGATCAACTATTTTTAACACCGGTCCTGTGACCACAGCTTGTTTTATGGTGTTAAAACTTTCTTGTTGATTCTGTCCCCAAATAAAAGGTACTTTCTCTGAGGTCAGATCAGTCAATGGCGATACTATTTCGGAATATCCTTTGATATGCCTTCTATAAAACTGGACAAATCCCAAGAATGATCACAACGCGGTCAGACTCTAAGGGATTGGCCAAGCTAGTATCGCAGCCACTTTCTTCGGATCCATTTCTACCCCCTGTGGAGTAATTATGAATCCTAAATATTCAAGCCGAACCATACACAGTATAGTTTTCTTTCTATTTACATAAAGACTGGCTTTCCTCAAAGTACTGAACACTATTCTTAAGTGTTCGCGATGCTCAGTAATACTTTTACTGAATATCAGAATATCGTCAATAAAATGTACTACGAACTTTCCGATATACGGACGTAAATCGTTCATAAGCATGACGAATGTCGTTGGAGCATTGGTAAGTCCGAAGGGCATTACCAAAAACTCATAATAACCAAACCTGCTTCTGAAAGCGGTTTTATGCACATACTCGGCTCTAATCCGGATTTGATGGTAGCCACACTTAAGATCTATCTTGCTGAAAACCACGGCTCCATGTAATGCATCTAGCACGAGCCATCGGATACCTGTGCTTAACAGTGATATTATTCAATGCTCTGTAATCTATACAGAGGCGAAACGTATCATCCTTTTTCTTCTTTAATATCACTGGCGAAGCAAAAGGTGAGAAACTTGGTTGAATCTGCCCCAACTTGAGGTATTCTTCTAGTTGTCTACGCACCTCCGCCTCTTCAGTAAAACTCATTCTATAGGGAGGTCTATTTACAGGTTCTGCCCCCGGGATCGGTTCAATCTTATGCTGAACTTTCCGCTCTGGAGGTAACCCATAAGGTAGTTCATCCCTAAAACATTCAGAGAACTCCTCTGTTATAAGATTAGCCAGCTTGGCCATCTCATCACTTTGCGTAACATCAGTGCTAGCCGAAGAATCATCAACCGGCTCTACCGATGCTGTGCAAAGGAATAAAAACTCTACTTGAGCTTTTCGGATTTCCATCATGGAAACCAACGTTCCCTGAGGTATATCTTTTTTACCTCGCAAGACATAAAGCACATCATTCATCTTGAATTGATATACGTGCTTTTTCCAATCAATGGCTGGATTCTTCCTAGAATGCCACGCCATACCCAGGGTTATATCTGCATGAGAAAGCTTGGTCATTTCAAAATCAAGCTTCTCAGCATAGTCGTGAATCCGAAGTTCCAACTGGGTAAGCCTTTGGTCCCATACTTCAGTTGAACTTCCATCTGTCATCCTTGACTGTATACACATAGTCAGATGGACTTGTCTTTAATTTCAGTCTCTTCACGAGCTTGGAGTTAATCACATTGTGAGTTGACGCTGAGTCAAACAACACAATGACATCATGATTGGCCACTTGCCCTTTCATTTTAATTAACTCCGTATCATTAAAGGCTGTATACCCCGTTGCTGTGGGCTTAGATAGGATGTTATCAGGTGCACTCGTCACTAGCTTAGCAACAGACACACATAACAAACAAGGTACTAACCTCTGAGAAGATCCCGCTAGCTGAATCTGCATCTCTTCCGCTCTGGAACTTCCCTCCATCTCCACGTCGCACTGTGAGATCACCATCTCAGCCATCCGACGATCTTTGTTACGTGGACAATCCTTCCACTGATGAGGCTGAAGGCAACCAAAACATAAGCCTTCTCTCCTCGCTTTTTCCCTTTGTTCTGGGTTCAAGGGAGACTTAGACCAAGCCCGGGCTGCCATTGGGGTTACTTTTCTTTTCACTCCAATGGTGGTACTTGGTTTAGGAGTTTCAGCCGGTTTCGCCTGCTTGGCTTGACCACTCGGCTGAGAACCACTCCCTCTACTAGTCCACTTCTTCTTAAACCTAGATTTCTTCGGATACCCATACTGGGTCCCGACCTGTGTAAACCCACTTGGCTTGCTACCCTTGGCATCCTCATAGTTCATGGCTATAGCTATTGCATCATCTAACGTGTTCACGTACTTAGCCCGAACTTCCATTTTTATTCGATCATTCAATCCAAATATGAAATCTTTCATTTGGATTGATTGAGGCAGGGGTTCGTCAACCTTCATTACACTCTCTCGAAACTTATCAGTGTATTCTGCCACTGATAAATTCCTCTGACGAAGGTTTCTATATTGATCCCAAGCTCGGGATTCTTCGTCAGGAGGTAAGAAGTGTTTCCTGAACTCTCTTTTAAACCCCTCCCAGGTAGTGGATGCTATACCATCTTTTTGTTGTTTAATCCACCACCGATCCGCTGCCTCACTAAACATGTGGGTGGCCTCACGGATTTGCTTGATGTCATTTTTGATTTCACAAATGGCGAACGCCTTGTCCCATTTGTGTAACGAGGTCTCAATGACATCGGAGCTACGGTCGTTCATCCGACCAGAATACTTTTCCGGTCTGTAATTGGCAATATTTGGCACTTTAGCCTTCCTAGGCTCGACCGTATGGACACTAGACTCCGGTTCCATTGGAGCCTTTCCCTTCTCCTCTCGAGAAGGTCTGGCAGACATACTATGTATCGCTCTCCTAAGTTCGGACTGCCCTGCATTGGCCTGTAATTGCTGCGCTAACAACTGTTGCAAGGCATCCTCCAGCAATGCAATCCTGCCAGATAAAGTATGAGCTACTGGGCGCGAGGAAGCTCCTTCTTCTGCTTCCATTCTGGTCAATGGGTGTTTTGGTTTGTTTTGTTTTGATTTGTGGGTTTAAAAAAAAAAAAAAAAACACCACTAGAAAGCTGTATTTACAAGCTGACACAATTCAGTGTACTAACAGTCTGACACAATTCCCTATACTAGGGAATTCCTGCAATCCCACATTCACACTGATCAGGCATTTAACACAGGCATATATCTTAGATGGCGCTTTTCCCTATACTAGGGAAATTCTTGCAAACTGACTCTGACTGAAGCACACAGGCATAATCTGTCCCTGCTACAGTATTAAAGCCTCATGCAGGCTGATCATTCACGAGATCCTGTCTATGAAAGTAGAGCACCACCCGACTAAATCGAGAAGAAAAAAAACAACACCACGAAACTAATGGAGGTCAAAGAAAGCTCCCTGGTCATCAACGATTTCACCACTTCTTGGTTCCCTGTAAATCCCGCCAACAGTCCGCAGTCACAGCCTTGGATCTCCCTCGACACTGATCTGTGTTTGCGCGGCCTTTTATACTTGCTTACCCTGTTCAAGCCCTGCGCTCCTTCTGCGTCCCAGAGTGTCGCTGGATCGTCGCCCCAGTCACTGCTTACGAGCAGGTTGCTTGGCGTTGGAGATCTCTGAGCACACGTGTGCCAAAGCAGCAAATCATGGGCTAGCCAGCTTGCTCTGCGCCACCTCTGCGTTCCAAACGGTGTTAAGATGAGACGGATGACGTTCGTCCACCTTTTGTCGTTCGACTAGTGCACTGCGTTGATCAGGCGCCGTCACGAACTAACCAATGATGTTAGGCACTCTCTCTCTTTGTCTATCGGGCTATTCGGGCCAGATGGCCTCCTTGCTCACGAACTCGTGCTGTCCGTCGTCACGGGCAACCCCCTCTCTGATTTCGTTGTAGTTGCGGGAGCGCCAACAGCCCCCTTTCCTAATTCGTGGACGTCGCAGATCACCAGCCGCTCCACCTATGCTCCAGGCCGGCTGTCCGTCACTGCCTTACGGGACCCCCAAGCTCCAGCGACGACTCTCAGCGGGAAGGTTGTCGACAAACCTTCCGTCCGTCATAGATCACTTCACCATTCGTCGAATGCCCGCATGGAATCTCCGTTAATGTAATCCAGCGCCAATCGATACGTAAGCCAGTTGTCCCTCGTCACGTCGCAGCATCACAGAGTCAGCCCGTCGATTTGGCGCTCAGGTCCTTCGACCATCCCCTCTATCCATCACGTGAAGGTCACCGTTGGACGACTCGCCACCAACGCTCCACGCCTTTCCATCGTTAGCCACCAGGGCTGTCTAGGCCTGTACCTCGAGCTCACGCTGCCCGTTCGTCATCGTCGTGCAGTCCCCTCCACTTCGTAGCCTTGGCTCTGATACCAAATGTCAAGCACTCTTATCTAATCTCTACTTCGTATCACGGGAGCAGCACCATGAATCACCTCCCAGCCAAATCTTGCTGAAGCTGATGAGCAGACAGAGATATTCCGTTCGAAATCATACGTGAAAAACCTTCTCTTCTCTCTCTAGCCTCAACAAGCCCCAATTCCCTAGATAGATCTAGATGCCACATGTCATCCATATAGGGCCTTCCTAATGCAACATTTCCTCCCAGCCAAATCTTGCTGAAGCTGATGAGCAGACAGAGATATTCCGTTCGAAATCATACGTGAAAAACCTTCTCTTCTCTCTCTAGCCTCAACAAGCCCCAATTCCCTAGATAGATCTAGATGCCACATGTCATCCATATAGGGCCTTCCTAATGCAACATTTCACCTCTCTTTTGGGATGCATTTAAACTCTTTGCCCCTAGGCACAACCTTTGCATTAGGCCCTTGGCCTTAGATCTACCTAGTCTGGTGCTATCAGCCCTCACCTAGGACCTTGACATTAATTCCCTCCCGATCGTTTACATGAAGCGCAAACAAATATATTACAAAGATAGATCCTTTAAGGGAGATGTCGACTGATTCTTCCGAGGTCATGCTACCTCAGCTAGAGCGTAACAATCTGCCATTCAATTCCTTGAGCCATACACATTCAACTGTAGTCGTGAAGGTTGCTGTGTACTCAGCTTCACAGGATGATGTTGGCACACTGGATTGTTTCTTGCTCTACCAAGGAATGCCAATAAAGAAACAATTTCCAATCTGAATCACTGAAAGCTCAAAGTCACCCTCCTTGGCATAGAACAGACCAGGAGACTGAGTACCTTGCAAATATCTGAAACACGCTTTACAACACACCAATGCTGTGTCTTTGGGCTGTGCATATACCTGATTAACTGGATTACACTGAACTGAATATCTGGATGGGCATTACATAGATAAATTTGGCATCCAACGGCCTAATTGTATACAATGCCATCGAAAGGTTCACTTGCATCATGCAATAACAGCCTCAACCTTGGTTCCATGGGAGTTGAAGTAGGCTTCGAGTTCTCTAGCTCCCTTTTGACTTTCTTCTTATGTTTGCAGCTTTGAACCTTTTTTAAAGAGCCAGAGATGCAAGGTTTGGGGCCTATCTTTGAGTTAGTGACTTGCAGGAAATATAAAATCAAGTTTTGTGTATGAGATAGCAAAATGCATGGATTCCTCAATAGAGAAAGACGACATATCATATATGAAATTCTTTTCTGTGCTTCCGTGACAAAAATTATTTAATTACAATTTGAGTGTGGATGAATGTGGGACCTCACAGTGTGGGGAAGCAGCTGGATTTGAGTGATTATCATCTGGCAGCACATAGGGACACTTTTCGGTTCTTGGAGTATCACAAGCTTCTTTATTGGAATGCTACAGATCCCTTGGCTGGGAGAGCTTTTGTTACATAAAACTGTGTCCTCTTTGCTATGTTCTGTTTATTTCCTCCAATTGGTGCTTATGAGGTATCTTATTCTACCCCTTGACATGACCCAATATCAGATGGTCTCTCTCAGTGTCCACTTATGATAACCAGTCCTTTTCATCCTTCAAGGGTTTGTATTCAATTTTATCTGTTGAGGTATGAGCCTCTTGTTTTCATGTCAGGTGGTTGGACAGGATTTAGGCGTCCTTGAGGAAATGAGCTTGCAGGGAAAAAACTACATGATTGGCTTAGGCTGTGGCTGTTCTACACCTTTTTTGTTGTAGAATAGGTGGAGCGCATTCTTAGGATTCATCTCCTCATGTGCACATCAGCAGAGGTGGGCAGTCCCCAATTAATTAAGACACAATGTATGTTGCAAGCGAGACCACCCTGCATGTATAGTTATGGAGAGTTGTTCTTAGGCATGGTGAAAGCTGAAAAAGGTAAATCTTTGTGGCTTTACATATGAAAGCTTGTTAATTTTCATCTTGAGATCACAGGGATAGTAGAGCAAGGGGTGTGAGCCATCGGCATTGTTGTCTTCCACTTAGGGCATTTTCTCTTTTTTGGGTGAAACCAGCTATGTCGATGGGCTTATGCAAGGTGACTGAAAAGAACTCCAGCTTAGTTTTGCTTGCAAAGCTATTATGTTTTCTGTGTTTTTCCCCCAATTGGGTGTTTGGGGGTGCATGCTTATTTATAGCTTTCAGTTTTTGTTTTTGTGATGGTCTAGATTCAAGCTTTGTGGAAGCTGTTTAGCTAACCCAGCTCCCCTTGAAAGAGTGCTCGGCATGTGATGTTGTGTGAATTTCCACCGGTTGGTTCTAAGGATTTGTTTTTTGTTGTTTCTTTTGGCAGGAACTATCAGGGCTGTAAGGGACTAGCATGCATTTGCTACGTTGAGTGAATGGTTTCAGATCAAATGACAGGGATGTGTTTATAGTTAACAAACATTCAAAGTCTCCCACAAAAGCATATGCATGATATGAACTGGACTAAATACTTGAATACAGCCCTGTTTGTTTTTCTCATCTTGAAAAATTACCATAAATATACCATTTTTTTGTTTGGTTTTGTTTGTCTATGAGCAGTTATTTATTTCTGGGGGTTGTGGCAACTTGAGAGTAGCTATGCCACCTTTTTTAGCAACAAGGATCGTTTTTGGTAAAACGTTGCTATCCCTAAATGAATTTCATAGTCCTTTTCAATAATTCAGCGTGCCTAGGAAAAACATTAGCAAGCATGCCTATTTTGCATGCGTTAATAGATTCTTGGAAGAGCAAGAACTATGGAAAGTGCAATCTTAAAGCCTTATGGATGTGTCTTCTCTAACCTCTTGTCTAACTCTTGCATTTCCAAATCACCTCCCAACAAAAGGAGAATACCAATGAAATTGCATCTTTCATGACATACACTCTGGAGAGTAGAGAGGCCATCATTTCCTCCATGAGGGAGATTGTTATCTCGTAATCAAATTGGAAACCATAAAACAAAAAAGGATTAGTGATAATCTCTTCAATCCTTGAAATAAACTTCTTGTACGAAGTAGCCGTCTATGTACTCATGAGCCTCTGAAGAATGGAGTGGGAGGGTAATATCTTCGAGTTGGTAGTTCATGCCAATGAGCCTTTGAAGAATGGAGTGGGAGGGCAATATCTTCGAGTTGGTAGCGTATGGCATGGAATGTAGGATGGTGGGCAAGTGTAAGAAAGTAGAGTGTCACACTTTGAGCAACTAAGTGCATAGTTTTTGAATACTTTTTGTTCAACTAAGCGCATAGTTGTTGAACACAAGAAATGATCACTCACGACACTCATAGGAGATTTGCAATAATAGAATGGTGTGAAGAAAATTTGTTCCTTAAAAGTCCTTGGGTACAGTAGGATTGATAGCTATTTTGGATAGCAAGGATCAATAAAATGAATTAGATCGTGGAGCGTCTGTGATGAGAAGAGGTGGTGCTCTCATAATTGTAGCACTCCGTGGATAATCTCATCACTGTGGGAATAAGAATTTGAGTGATGCCAAGGTCAACGTTGAAATGGAGACTTGGGTTTCTTGCATTATCTCTTATCAACTAATATGGCATCCAAGATGTTAAACTACTACTTATCTAACTTAAAAATGCCATAGTTTGTTGCACCTTGACAATCATGATATTTGAGGAGAATAGGGGGATTTTATGTGATGGGTGGGGGAGGCTAATGCATGGCAAGAGGAGGATAGGGGGATTTTATTTTTGAATTGGATGCTAGAGCCATGTGCCTTGCATGTGGATTTTTTCCTCCAACATGTCCTATGATTTTTACCTCCTACCACCATATGTCTTTTTAAAAATTTCCTCCTATTTCCTCTAAGAAGGGATGCCTTTGGAAAGTGTTGTGTATTTAGGGTGCTTGGAAAGTTTGCCTCCTATTGCCTCTAAGAAGGGATGCCTTTGGTTTCCTCTACTTTTAATCCTCATCACCTAGCTTCATTCTACATCTCTATAGTTGCACATATGCAAATACATAATGTACATAATTGGTCTTTCTAGCTGAGAATATAGTGTTTAGCTTAAAGCAATGGAGCTCTTAGTATCCTGTTGCATAAGTAAAGTATGCAAAAGATGACCTCAGTGTAGATTCCTTTGCTCCTACTGCCCTTTGAATGCTTGGAATTGAATCACCGTTTTCATTTAGTTTATGAAAATTGGTTGGTTTAACTCTAATACTAATTTTGAGATTCTTATTTCTCTTCTTAATAATGGATTTTGTTTATTTTAGTTATTGATAACTTCATGATGTTTAGGTAAGAAAATAGTGTGCGCACAATTTTCATTATGATGTTATTTTTGTTGATAGCTCTTATGCTTTTATTTGGAACCTAGCATGTCGTGGAAAGAGGAGGCTAACACGTGGCAAGAGGAGGATAGGGGGATTTGAATTTTGAATCAAAGGTTGGAGCAATTTGCCTTGGAATTGGATTTTCCATTTTGATACATCCCATGACGTCTACCTCCTCCTGCCACACCCTTAGGCACTCTAAGCCAATGGGATGATGATGAACCTACCACCTGTGAACTTTAGAAGGTATCTAAGCATCGTGTTGGATTTAATAGATTAAATTTTTTTCATAGGTTGGCTCAGCTTCATTCACAAGGATCTAAAGCCATCAAACATATTGCTTGGTGATGATCATAGGAATAAGGTCTCAGATTTAGGGTTGGTAAAGCTCGCACCTAAAGGTAATAAATGCCATGGGGTGGGTAGGAGAGGCTAATGCATGGCAAGAGAAGGATAGGGGGATCTAATATTTGAATTGGACGCTAAAGCCATGTGCCTTACATGTGGAATTTTTCCTCTAACATGTCCTATGATTTCTACCTCCTACCATCATATCGTTGGTCACTCTTATCAAGCATCTCTACAATTGGATGATGATGACGAACTTATCGTCTTTGAATTGAAAAATATTTGCACGGGTTGGCTTGGCAAGAGCTCATTATCAAAGATCTTAAGCCAACCAACTTAATCCATATTTTGTACGGAGATGAGATTGGCTAGAATCTTTGGGTATCTAGCTCCTAAATATGTTGGTATGCTCACTTTTGATTTGGCAATCATGTCAAGTGATTTTTGCTCATGTTACTTCTAGGGAATCGGTGTGATCCAATTATACAATTGAGTCAATACATACCTGAAAAGGTTTTTGTATTTTGTTTTGGATGCAACTGTAAAAATGACTTCTACCACTGTTACAAATCTTAGGGAGTCGTGCTTTCATGGGTGACAAAGCCTTCGTGCAATGAAGGGAGCTGCAAGGGCAGGCCTCTGCAATTTCTGACATTGTGTTGTCATCCTTCGTGAGCCACATAGCCTTCGTGCGACAAAACAAGTTGCAGGGGACGGAGACTTCAACCCATGGAGCAAACTAGGCTACCAAGTTACCTTCAAGGCATTTTAAGTCTGGCCGTGAACGTCGCATTGCTATTATAATGAAACGACCTAGAAGGGGGAGAGCTTCAATCCATGCAACCGAGCATGTAAGTAGGAGCCTATCATATTCAAGGTAATACAATCTTTTAAAGTCGATTTAAGACATATGCGAGCATAATAAGGATGCATGTGCCATAAACACAGGATATATGGCCTCCTTATTGGAAGAAATCCATTCAGATGGTGGTGGAGTAATAACACAAGACATGAGATAATTCCTTGGAACTCTCATTGCAATGATTTCTCAAATTGAGAATAGCGTGAAGGACTCTAATCAGTGGATGCAACATATTTTGGGGAGAGGTGGAGAAGGAACAGTTATATGTCAGAATGGGTGTAGACTACAAGTTGATAAGCTGAAAGAACAAGTTCAGCTACTGTCCATTGAGGTGTCAATGTTCAAAGTTGGTTTAAACAGGCTAACTACTTTGATGACCAGGATGAGCCATAAACTAGAGCTGGTCGTAACCCATGGCAATTAAGATACTCCAGAGACTTTTGTGTCACTTTTTGTATAGGAACCCCAAATCCTTTTATGGAATTCTTGTACTTGGGTCGCCCTTAAGTTATTTAGCAGGACAAGTTTTTTGTGCCTATTTTGCAAAGGATTTTATTTAGTTTTATTTATGAAAATAATATATTTTATCTTCTTACCTTCATTTGACATATATCTATGGCGATAGAAGCCAGTTTAATTTAATATTTGAATTGCGGATTGTTCCTTGCCATATTAATTTTGTTTGAGATATACACAAATATTTGTGATTTTTTGCATCGTGTATTCGCATAAATGCTTATACATTTTCATTTGGATATATTCATTCATATAGACATCGTTTCTTGAGATGGTCAACTTTGAGTTTTCAGATAGATCAACTTTGGTTTTTGTATGCTATTTGTGTTTCAATTGATGGTTATTTATTTAGACATGTTACGAATTATTGATAGATTCACAAATATTATCAAGAGTTGGGTTCCCTTTGGTGAATTGGTCATCTGTGCAAATATTATGGGATTGTATTTATCTTGGGACGATGTGAAGTTATATCTGTGGGCTTCACTTGCGAGACTCTTGCGAGAGGTCTCCAAGTCTTCTTGCAAGGTAGGAATAGTAGATTCTAAAGCTATGGTTTTTAATACTTCAATACTTCAAAATATTGAAAAATATCTAAGTCATGAGGTGGGACTTCAACTTTTTGTAAAGTGTTAATTTGCAAAACAATATTTGTAATCCTTTCTTATGTAACGACGATTTGCCCCAGAGATTGTTTCTTAAGGAAATTGGGATTTTTCCATTTTATCTAATATTGGCTTTATGTGTGTGTGTGTATATATATATATATATATATACATATACATATATTTACACACACACACACACACACACACACACACACACACACACACACACACACATTGAACCTAGCAAAGGAATTGAATAAGACCATGTGCCATCTTGTGCATAACTACTGTGGATCCTTGAAAGTTTCTCTAGACTCTGGCAAGGACAAAAACAATGGCACTAGAAAGTTGCCTTGTGAAGTATGTGTTTTCACTTCAATGTTTCAACTCTTGTCTCTACCTATGGATCTACAACCATAGGTTCAAAACTTAGATGTCCGTTATATCTATATAGTATAATATATATGCTTGTGACTGACTAGCTTCTGAATTCGTTGAATCCTGCTCTCCCTCACATCTAGATTCTCAAGACATGTATGATTGTATTAGCACATTCACCCAATTTTGATGAATATTATTGTATGCTTTCCCTTTGCAACAATTCAACATTGTTCTCTCTCTCTCTCTCTCTCTTCCGCCCCTGCTTTTTGTCTATCCCAATGGTTGTGAGAATAGCCCACTTTCCTCTCTTGTTGCAATTGATTCTCAGGGCTCTTAACTAAAACCGCTCCTATTTCCTTATATGAACTATTAATACACAATTCAAAATTTTTGGACTTTCTCTCCTATTTGGACTTTTTTTTGGAGCATATCCTCTCCACTCAACACTTAGTGAGCTAAAAAATTGGGTTTTTTAGAGCACTAAATGGGTCACTTATATACAAATATGGCCTTATTAAGCTAAAAAGTCAAGTGGTGACCTCTAATTAAAAAAAACATTATCTTATTGGTGGTGTATAGATACACCATTTGTATGAAAAATAGCATACAAAACATTATCTTATGCATCTGAATCTATTTCAGAGTCATCATATTCATGTAATGTATTTGCGTTTGATGGGTCAAGTCTTGCCAAATGATGTTTAATATGGACACGACTTGGATCACGAATTGTGATACATTTTTCAACATTGTATCCATGCTTCTTTTTAATCTCACTAGATGGTATAAACTTTGGTAAGGGTTTGTCTCCCTTTCTGCCACAATATTTTCAAGGTAAAAGGCATTCCTCTGCTTCCTCCATATCTACTGACATATTTATATTCAAAGGAAAACTTGGTGACCTAGCTTGTTCCGGCCAAAAGGGTTCACAGTATTCAATGCTCATTAAGTTTTCTTGTCTTTCTAAAGATTGGATAAGTGCTTCAATTGATTTAATTGTCTCCAAATTCTTAGTTGATTGCTCAGGATATTTCTGCATCATACTTTGAAGATGTTTAATGAAGGCTTTTAAGCCTTTCATTTCATCTGTGTCAAGTGATTTGTTTTTTGCAAGAACAATTCTAGTTTCCTCTAATGGAATTATTCGTTGTAATAAAGCATATGACTCACTCCATAAATGATCTCCATCTACTGAGTACGCTTCCTTTGCATCATGATATATTGTTATGCATGTGAAACCGAAACTAGTGTGGATTTGTGTGTCCTATTAGAGCATCATCTCCTGCTTGTAAATGTGGCTCTATGAATGCTCTCCAATCTACCGTCCTCTCTCAGATAACCACTTCTGATTCTTCCTTGTGAGATCCTCCAATTTTTTTCCCAATTCGAAATAGCATATCCTCCATTATCAAAACATCCATTGACTTCAACTCACCAGAGATAACACTGAAGATTTGATCTATGTCTTCATGTGTATGGTCAACAAGAAGAAAACCAACTTCATCAGCTTGTATTCACAAAGTGTTAGGTAAACATCCGTGAGCATCTCTGACCTTTCTTATTGCTTGCATGATTGATGTAACAACCTGGTCACTATCATGGTCATGCAAACTATCAATCCATACATCACAAAAGATTCGGTATCCATGGTACTAATACTCCACACAAGTGTGTTTTTAGTCCACGTTTGCCCTCCAATGCTGGTGGGATATGTCTATATTGTGGCAAAGTTGTTGTATTCTGGTTCATGCCATCAATGGTGATGCACATGGACTTATTGACATGTGAAATAGCTTCCTCTCTCCAAGAAGCATACAACTTTTGAGCATCCTGCACATAACGTAAATGGAGTGATTGCCATTTAATATATCTTCCTCGATGCTGCTCACATTTACTAAGTTCAATGGCATTTTTAAATTCATCACATGTCTTACATTTTGACATCCTTTGCATTGATGGTGTCTTGACATGGCAAAAATCTCTATGCCAAATTTTGTACAAGGTTGACCCTGAAATCATGCTCTCGTCTCTGTCTTGTAAAGTTTTATTGACAGTTTCTAAGGCAACCTTCTTTGTCATTCCCAAAGGAAGATGTTGTTGACATTTGACACGTCCATCTAGCATTGTTTGTTGAAGATGAGGTTGTGATAATGCATGGTCTTCGAGAACTTGCTTTAATGTTGCGGTTGCATTTATAGTGCTTCCATGGCATTTAAGCTTGTAGGCATTTCCATGAATTGTATGAACCTCTTTTTCTTTCACCTCTGCCCAGATGGTCCAGTATGTGCCATGTGATAGTCCAGTTAACCATTGATATCCTTGATTGCAAATGGGTCTCCTATTAACCATGGGTTTCAATCTAGGTTTACAATGTCTTGTGCTCAAATCTTGATCAGTGCCTTGATGAAGAAAGCATGAAAACTCTTGAAGAAGATAGTTATGTCTATTAGGCACTGTCTTACTCCAAATACCAAAGCATATGGCTGCACAATCATCTTTCCCAACTTTTCTAATGCAAAGTCTCTTGCAACAAACTTGCATAAGCATCCTTTCCATATTCTCCTTGGATAACATTACATGTCTCTTTGGTTCTGGAATTGATGCCATGATTCTTCGCCTCTTCACACTCACATACTTTCTTTTTGTAAACAGTGTCTTGCGTTTTCTAGTTGTAAGACCATCAAACCTCGAATCCATTTCCCTTGAATCTTCATCTCTATAATCAAATGCTATCGGTCTTGAGAATTATTTGATGCCTTTTAATATCTTGGAAATGGCAATATGGTAGACATGTTCATTGATGTGAATTTGTTGCCAAAGCCTCTTGAATTTTGTGGTTGAACTCTTTCTCCTTCGTAACTTAAGATTCTCCCATCTATATTCTTTGGCATGCTAGCAACAATATTACAAACAACATGACAAGTCTCACATTGTTTGTCCCCTTTGCCCTGCATTCGAGTAGTAACATCATGACCATTGTCACTAATATCATCAATTCCTGTTATTGCATCACTTATCCCATCGATCTTTGCATGTATTTTTCTTTGTGGTCCCATCTTATTATTCTCAACACAAGACAAGTCTTCTATATCAGTAAGCATGCTTGAGTCACTTGCAACACAAGACAAGTCTTCTATACCAATGAGCATGTTCAAGTCACTTGCAACACATGACAAGTCTTCTATACCAATGAGCCTGTTCGAGTCACTTGCAACACAGGACAAGTGTTCTATACCAGTGAGCCTGTTCGAGTCACTTGCAACGCAAGACAAGTCTTCTATAACAGTGAGTATATTTGAGTCACTTGCAACATAGGAAACCTTTTCTGCATCAACATCTGTTACTATAATGACCTCAATACCCGTGAGCATGCCACGATGATACTCTTGATTACTACTATAGCTTCTTATCAATTTGGATCACATTTGAGTCATAGTCCTTTTCTTTTGATGATATTTTGTTGTGTCTTCCATGACATTAAAGGAAACTGTCTTGGGCAAACTTGATTTCAAGAAAGCTAACCCCCATTTACAAGCACTATGAACTTGTAGATGAGACGCAGTATTATGGATGTCTAGATGTGAAGTATTATCCATTGCATTTTGGACACCTGCACTAGTCAACTTAATTATCTCCACTATATAGAGAAAACTCCGAGAGCATAGCCCTTAAAGTTGCCAATTGCTAAAGCTTCTTCGGAGCAAGATAACATCTCTACTTTTCCCCCCTCAAAATAAGTTTTCTTGATATCTTGAAGTATGTCTTTGGAACAATTTCATCTTGGTCCCAGAGCGTTCTGTGTGCTTGCATATCAAATATGTCACATTGTAAGATATCTCCCAATGTTTCAAAGTCTCCAAGTGGATATTTTAAATGTACTTCAGGATTTATAACATTGGTGATTATCACTACACATCTTCTCTCACCACAATGTTGGAAATGACACACATTCATAGTATCAAGACTATGAATTCGTCCAAAAGCCACCTCTTCATTCTTCTTATATAACACCACATCCATACCCTTTGTTAGGGTGAATACCTGTTTTATGTACAAAAGTAGATTAGCAACTCAAAAAAAGACGCAGTAAATAATCATTGAGCTTATTATTACTTAATAACTTTTATATCAAAACTAGTAGAGAAGGCATTAAACCTAAACCCTAGATCCTAAACTTTAAACAATTAATACCAAAACATCTTAACCACCGTAAATCCTAAACTTTAAACATTTAATCCTTAAACCCTAAACCCTAAATCCTAAACTCCTAAACTCCTAAACACTAAATCCTAAACCCTAAACCCTAAACCCTAAACCCTAAACTCTAAATCCTAAACCCTAAATCCTAAATCCTAAATCCTAAATCCTTAACCCTAAATACTAAACCCTAAACCCTAAACTCTAACCCTAAAATACAACCAAAATTTAACGATTTTTTTAAATTTGTGCAATATGTTTGATATATCCCCCAACCTGTTGCACGTGCAATAGGTTAAGGGTGCACCCAACCTTTTGTAAAAATCAAGGAATTTTCTTGATTTGTGCAAGTTGGATATACCCCCTAACCTGTTGCTCAAGCAATAGGTTGGGGGTGCACCCCCAACCTGTTGCTTGAGCAACAGGTTGGGGGATATATCCAACCTGTTACACAACCTATTCCATAGGTTGGGGGATATATCTAACCTGTTGCACAACCTATTTCTTGATTTGTGCAACAGGTTGGATATATCCCCCAACCTATTGCTCAAGCAACAGGTTGGGGAAATTCTTGATTTGTGCAACAGGTTGGGGTGATCCCAACCTATTGCTTGAGCAACAGGTTGGGGGATATATCCAACTTGTTGCACAAATCAAGAAAATTCCTTGATTTTTGCAATAGGTTGGGTGCACCATTAACCTGTACCACTTGCAAGAGGTTGGGGGATATATTGTTGAGAGTTCATGCTCAACATCATGCGATCACGTGTGCATAGCACCATCATGTGATCATATGTGCATAGCACTAACCTTATAGAGTGCTATAAAGTAAAGGGTTAGATCCCCTAATCCTAACCCTAAATGCATTTATATATATTCTACATTTTCAACTAAATCTAGTGTACAGTTAGCCATTTGTGGTGTGCTCTCTAGTTGTGCCCTCTCTCCTCATCTCCACTCTTCTCCTCTCCTCTCTTCATATTTTGTCATGGTATCAGAGCTCCCTTGCCTTCTGTTGAGGCATTGCGACCCTTGAGAGCGTGAGAGAGATTGAGAGATTGAGAGCTTCTTGAGTGTTCTTGTGAGAGTTCACTTCCGTAGAGAAAAGTTTCCATTCATTGCATTAAGAGAAAATTTCTGTCAAATAATTCCGTCCATGTGAGAGAGAGAGAGATGCTCCTTCTTCTTGAGAGATTTCTATTTGTCTTGAGAGATTTGTGAGCACCTTGAGAGAAAGTCCACATCATTAAGAGCCATGTCACTAATGCCACATCATCAATGCCACATCATCATTGCCATATCATCAATGGCACATCATCAATGCCATGTCATTAGTGACATGTCATCATTGCCACATCACCTTTGCTGGCATCATCAATTGCCACATCATTTGTGCCACGTGGCACATTGGACCTCTGCAGGCACACACAGTGCTCCACAGTCACTGCATGTGACCACTCTTACCACCTCAGCACAGGGCTCCATTCGCACACCTCTTGCTAGGCACAGTGCCACATCATCATTGCATGCGACCCATAGTGACACATCATCATTGAGCACCATTTGCACTCCTTTTGCCCCTCCACATAGATCAAGTCGTATCTCTTAATCTAGGAAGAAGTTGAGGGCATTCTTAAAAGGAAAGTCGCTCATTTTTTTGTGCTCTACGTGCTCATCATATCACACACACATTTCGGTGCAAGTTACACTCACATTTGAGCCTCGCCGCTGACAAAACCACTTCCTTCACACACATTCGCCTCTACATTGATGCATCTGACCCAGCACTTAAAAAGAATAAAAGAAAAGAAATTATTTGCTGTTCTTTCATCGATTGATGGTTAATATAGATCTAGATCAGAGTAGACCAGATCGCCATAGAGGGGACGCATTGAATTTCCCCAAGTTGCCAATCTAAGCCATGCTCGAAATTGCCGACTAGTACCTACTCGGAGTCAGTTCATACGCTCACATATGGTTTCACATCATTAGATTACCTGAAACCTTACGTTCATCAATTCAGTGAGCAGACTTCAAAGAGTACAGAGGCATTGCAGATTGTTTTAGTGGGCATATAGCACTTGATTTCACACACACATGCCACCATTGTAAAGCCTATTTGTCTATCTCACGGCATTGTGCACATCATTTCAACCTTGTAAAGCCTCTTGGCTATTCCCGGCATCATTTTTCACAAAACTTGTAATACAGATCAAATTTTATAAATTGCAGTTCTATCTTCACTGACGGTTTAGAGATTTCCCTTGGCACAATCAGTATATTTGCAGTTGATTCATACAGAGATTTTCACGACATTTTTGAGTACATTTCTTGCACCATGTTTATGACTAGCAACCTCAATCTGGAGGCATCTGCTAAGTTAGACAACTCCAATTATGGTACATGGAAATACCGAATGGAGACCATTCTTGTACTTCAGGACAAATGGAAGTATGTCGATGGGTCTATACCTAGACCATTAGACGATCCAACCACCAGTAGCTCTACTCCACCTATTGTCATAGCACCAGCAATGAGATCTACAGCTACACAAATAGTTTTTGCACTAGTAGCAGATCCTGCCATTGCCAGAGCTCAGGCATAATGGGATAAGAAAGATAAGTACACCTATCATCTGATCAAGCAGAATGTGCATGATGTTATGCTAGGACACCTCAACACAGTCAAGACATCGAAAGAAGCATGGGATATGTTCACAGCTCTCTACGAGTCCAAGAACACATCTAGGATTCTCACACTGAGAAACTAGATCAACCAGAGTTTTTGCAACAGCCAGCGAAACCGGTCATGCTTATGTACTCCTGATAAAGACTACAACAATAAACTTGCAGCAGTAGTAGGAGAGACTATGAACCCCGCAGAAATGGTTCAAGTCATTCTGAATGGACTAGGAGAGGGATACAAGAATCTAGTCCAGAGTATTGCCATCTAATGGCAAATTCTGACACTGGAAGAACTTCAGTTAATCGTACTTGGTGAAGAACTCAGAACTTAGGCAATTCAAGCACGAAAAGGTCATTCTAATGATCAGGCATTCACAGCTTCAGACAGAAGTAGAGGGAGAGACAGAGGCCGAGGTAGCTCATATAAAAAAAGTGGTCATCATCAGCACAAAATCAAAGTCAACATAAGCATCAGCATCATCCTCGGCAGCATCAGAATCAGCAAAAGAGAAAATCATTCCAACCGAGAAAGATTCCAAGGACGAGGGAATGCATCCACCAATGTGTGAAACATCCAGTGCAACTACTGTCACAAGTTTGGACACTATGAAAGAGATTGCTGCAAGTAGTATAACCAAGGCGATCAGTCTAGTAGCAATCAAGGGAATTTTCGAGGCAGAGGAAATCATCATGGTGGACATTCTAGTCACAGTCATTTTGCAAATGAACATGGAAATATGTTTCTTGCAAGCGAGGAAATGCATTAGACTGATACAGTGTACCTAGACTCTGATTTCAATCCTAAAGAGGATTACAACTATCAAGTCAACCAAGTGGAGTAGGATCCTTGGTATATCGACAACGATGCATCATCTCACATGACAAATCATCAGGAATGGTTCACAAAAATGAAGCCACTAGAAGGACAGAAGAATGTCATCTACACAAGAGACAATACAGTGAATCCAGTACAAGGGACAGGTGTTATTCCTATGAACAATTTCACTGGTACAAAACGATTAGTGAAAGATGTGCTCTATGTTCCGAAGATTAGCAAGAACCTTTTATCTCAGTAGGTCAAATGACGGAACACAATTATCGAGTCATCTTCAATAGAGATGAATGCACTATCAAAGATAAATCCAAAAGATGTCAGCTAGTAGAAAAACGTGTCAAGGAAGGATGCTTATACAGAATGCTAGCTAAAGTACCAGATAAGCATGCCATGTCAACTCAACCGCAATAGATGCCACTATTTGCAAAGTGGCGCAAGATATGGTCATGTGAATTTCAAGTACTTGTTAGATCTCAGGAATCAGAATATGGCAATTGGGATTTCGAAGCTATAGTTTCTTGGAAAATTTTATGAAGCATGCTGCTTCGGCAAACAAAAGCAAACCGAATTTGTCAGAAGTACCTCTCGTGCACGAGGTATTCTTGATTTGATTCATACATATGTATGGGGTTATGCCCAGACCCGTAGCATCAATGGTTCACTTTACTACTTGACTTTCATTGATGACTACAGTAGATATTGTTGGGTCTACTTTCTAAAAGAGAAATCTGAAGTATTTTCTAGATTTCAAGAATTCAAAGCCATGGTAGAAAACCAGACAGGTAGAAAGATCAAAGTCATGAGATTAGACAGAGGAGGTGAATACATGTCTTCCGCATTCATGAACTTTTGCGAAAGTCACGTCATACGAAGACAATTCACATGTGCAGATACTCCTTAGCAGAATGCAAGAGCTGAAAGGAAGAATGGGACTTTAGCAAACAATGGGATAAACTGGAGGCTAAAGACAAAGAGACAACTTTGGGAGGAAAACAAGGAGGTACGGGAATAGTCACTGATGGAACTGGAAGTGGAGGTGATGCAACGGGGAGTGGTGAGACACATATAATAGGACATGGTGAGAAATCATCTGAAGCAACTATCATCCTGTATAAGAAAATCCAGCCAGATGTTGACTTTAAGGCACTACAAAAGAAATTGGAAAGGAAGGACACAAGTATGACAGGCTTGATGGAGTACGTAGAGTACTTCCCATTTGGTTTGGAGTTTGAGGTGTTGATCTCAGTGATGAATTGCTTTAGAGCACCAAGCCAATATGTGTACAGGACATTGACCCTCAACTATGTCAGTGACTTGGTCAAGAGTTTTGCAATGAATGCACGACCTCCTGCAACATGTGCATATCTTATGCCTTACCACATAGGCACAAATACTCCGATGTGCAAGGAAGAGATAAAGGTGGAAAAGTTAAAGGAGTATAATTATTGGATTCTCGCAGGGTAGCATTCGATTTATGCTGCAAGGATATTTATAACTAAAGCACATGGAGAAGCCTTCAATCAACGAAAAGGTTTCTATACACAGAGGAAGGCGAGAATTGTTGTCAATGCACCAGTTGAAGCAAGTTGTAAGATATCATCAATGGCCAACATGGAGGCATAGACCGTTTTGAAAAATCAACCATATATCGATATCTTACAACACCTAAGGGCACAGTGGATTGCATTCGGATGACCAAAGAAACCAGCCCAAGGCCTTGTCAAAGGGCATAAAGATCGACAAAGTTGGGATGTGAGTAATAAACTTTGTTTTGTATGCGTTTTTTATTTCAAGAATGTTTATGGCTTTGTAAAAGAAATGATAGTAGTGTCAATTCCCTGATGTGATAATGGCACTAGTGCCATTCTTCTAGTTACCAAGTCATGCTTTTGACATGGTAATGGGAGAATCGCACTAGTGTCATTATTATCTCTATTACATGATTTGGATTAGAAGAATGTCTAAGATGATTTTGATTTTTTTATATAGAATTTTGTAGGAGTTGCAAGCGTATCGATGGGTGCAAACTTTGCTACCAAGGACACACACATGGTCACATATGATGATGACATCTACGAACAATGGATTAGGATTTTGACATTGGTGAAGTAGGGTGATCTTGAGGGTCGAAATCCCACAATAACATATATGAGGTGTTTGCTAGGATTGGAAGACGAAGATGTACGTGCACTTCAAGCAGAGATTGAGTCTAAAGAAATAGTCTTGGTCAAGTCAAGCAAAGACAAGGACTCCATTGAAATGTCTCAACGGGCAATGGAGATTAAGCATGATAGAGCCTTGAAAGAAGCACTCATCAAGGAGTTCAACTCACGTCACCCTTTGCCCCAACATCAAACATGGGATGCCCTTGCAACTTACTTCAAAATTGATTCAATTGTTTATCAGAGCTTCAAGGGTTCATGTGAGTCATGGGTCAAAGAGAAGGTGCAAGTTGGCAAGTCCACACTTGATTTCCCAAAAGCCGCATCAATCTATGTTGATTGGGTGATTAGTTCAATAGAGGGTAACAAGTCTACATCGCAGTCTTGTTTTCCTTGGACAATTATTCAAGTGAACATGGAGATGGAGGGGGAGAGCTTTCTAACACATCACTCCAAGGGACAACTTCCAATCAGCTTGTGTGTGCTTGACACCTCAGAGGGATCTGCCAAAGGCATGTGTTGGGATAAGGCTGCCTTCAAGAAGTTGCTTTGTGGCTTGATGGAGACCGTTGCCACTCCGTCACAGTATGTATTGCTATCATTTATGACAATGACAGAGATGGTAAATCTCAAGGAAGCAATGATAGAGGCTCGATTTTGGCATAGAAGGTTTGTGGGTGTTATCCATGAATTGGATAGTGCACAAAAGGGTTTGTCTAAGACCTTCTGTTTTTTGTCATTTGTCAGCTCACATGATGGGTTTGATGGATTTGAGCACATGTTAGAAATCACAAGGCCATACATAATAATTGAGGACAATATTCTTTATTCTGATGAGGGCGATGAGTATGGAAAAGAGGCGGTTGTGAAGCATGGCATCATCAAGGAGTGCATCAGGTGCTATTGTAGTAGGGAACATGAAGTTGTTGTTGACGTCTTTACTAATGGATGTGTGGCATTACAAGCATTGTCAAGCAAAAGAAAAGTGATCTCGCTGGTGAAGACATCCCAACAGGCGACAGAGGTCGAGGCTATGTGTGTGGCACATGCATCAAATAATCCCCATATTAAGATTTGGTCTAGCATTGAGAGGCCTCTTGAGACACATAGAGCTGATTCACCTATCGATGAAGGAATTAAAGAGGGTGAGCATCACATTAAAGAGTTGCGACCTTTAACTGAAGTAGATCTTGAAGCTATCCCAAAGATTACATTGGAAGATTTGGAGCAAGGTCTTTAGCTACTCATTTATGCCTTGTGTATTCAGTTTCAAAATAATATGACTTTTATGGATTTTCTCGATTGCACATACTCTCATCATATTAAAGATATTAAACATTAGGTATGATAAAATTGTGTGACATAATGACATGGGGAATGGTACTAGTGTCATTCTCCCTATTTCGGGTTATACATAAGAGGTACTATTAACATTTTATGCGACCTCATATGGAGAATGGCACTAGTGCCATTCTCTCTTTGTGGTTATGTAGAAATGGTAATACTGTTATGTTCCTTTCTTGAATCTATGTTAGTTGAAAGCATTACAGAGATTAAAAATTGTATAATATTAACTATGCTACCAAAGTTTTGATTTGGGTGCTTTCTACAAATCTATTGGACCAAAGTAATACAGTATCTATGCTTTCAGATCATGCATTGTACATTTCTTTTGGGACATAGGGGGAGGCACTAGTAGTATTCTCTCCTCCCAATGAGGGTATAGAGAAAGGCACTAGTGGCATTCTCCATAACCTTATATGTAAAATTGCACTAGCACCACCCCAAGAGAAGAATGGCACTATTGCCATTCTCTCTATGAGTTTAGAGAGAAAGGTTGCACTATTTGCATTCTCAATTGACCTTTAGAGAGATTGGCACTTTTGCCATTCCCCAAAAATACAATGGAATCAGTGAACGACGATGGATAATGTTCATACTTTATTGTTATTTATTAGTTTCATATGCTTTTGTGCTTCGACATTGTTGAATACACTCTAAAGAATCAAAATATTTCTATATTCCTCAACTTCCACAGGGACCAATGATGCATGGAAGGATGTGGAGACATCAAATGTAGAGGACAACATACCACCCAAAATGGGGACTATCAATTACGTGATGGATACATGAGGTATAGAAGAAAACATAACCCCAAAAATGGAGAAAATTGCAAGGAATATCACGAATCCTATACTTTTAGAAGAGAACATGGATGAACGTACTGTCTCAACATTGGGGACAAAACTAGATAATCTTATTGTTGTTGCAAACATGTATGAAATCATAGCACCTGAAAATTTGGATGAGTCAGAAGCCAGCAACTTCAAGGAGAATTTGGATCTATATCCACATACAATTTCTTTGGATATGCCACGATTAACAATCATATTAGACTTGAATGGCCTGTTATTAAGTCGGTGCCTATTCAAGTCTCCAATACATCCGTCTATTATGCATGGCAAAAATAGTTATATGGTTGTTCGTCCTAGGTGCATAGAATTTCTTAAAATCTTGCTACAAAGATTTAATGTAGGTATCTAGTCAACTGCGATGGAGCATAACGTACTTGATATGGTAGGAAAGCTGCAAAATTATGCAAATGAGAGCCTCCCTTTCTTTGTTATATGGTCTCAGCAAGGATGCTACACTTACAGTAAGACGAGGATAAATAGGCCTGGCAAGGTTGGTGTTGAGGCAATGTTCAAACCCTTAGCAAAAATCTCAAAGGCATTTGGATGTGATGCTAGAAGGACAATCCTTGTTGATGACTCCCCATACAAGGCTTGCATTAGCCCTCCATCAAATTGCATATTTCCTTCAACGTTTGATGTACAAGACAAGGATGATAATATTCTACTGAGAGAGTTGATGCCGTACTTACTACAACTCGATGAGACTAAAGATGTGCACAGCATGATTGAGACAAATCGGTATGGACAATTACCTGTGATGAAGGGGCATAAGGATTTCAACCTTGTCTAGAAAGTAATTGATGAATGGAGGGAGGAAAATCATGCATGGTCAAGAATGGAATATAAAACAAGAAATCTTCCTCTTGCAAATCAACTAAGAGAGAGGGATATAGGTGGTAGGGCAACCCATGGTGGTGATGGCCAGGTGCCTAAACTCAATGCATCCCAAATAAGACTTTTAAGGAATGCTCTGCAACTCTCTAGCATGAATGCGATGCAAGTTTCTCAATTGGCTATAGACCTAGGGTACAAAGGTCGCTATATCAAGAAATACATTGCTAAGGGCTACATAACCCGACTATAGAATGCGTATTTTTCATGAAGGTACATATGTCAAAGTGTTTTTTAATTTTATCTCAATATATGTAACTGTTGTTGTAGCTAATTGAATTTGTCTTTTGCTCGTCTTTTGTGATGTAGATAGATATATGTTCAAATCAAGCTTGAGTAGGTACATACCAGAACGAGATCCATTTGGACCACCAAAGTTACCTGTCCCTATCAACGAAGTGTTCTGGATAAAAAATGTGGCTTTCGAGGTGCATTAGTCAACCATTACAGGAGCTGGCTTGGGCTTGTTTGTGCATGGCTCCATCAAGAGAGGGACTACTATTCTCCATTATGGAGGTGACAAGTACTCCTACAGAGACTGGAAGGAATTATGTAGAGTTCATCCAAGGCTAAAGAAGTACTCGATCCAAGAGGACCCTACTGTCCCTATGAAGGATATGGTGCATATTGTTGGTGATGTTCAATATGGCAATGTGGTAGGATTTATTAACAGCAATAGAAATACCAATGTAAAGCCAAATGTTTGTTATGTATTTTCCCCTGATGTTCCACCTTGGTATGACCCCATGATGAACATAGATATTGCAGAATATGGTCACATTTGTATTGAATCCATAGATGATATACATGCAGGAGAGGAGCTATTTGCAGACTATGAGTTTTGAATAACAACATTGTATTTCTTTATACAATCATTACTTATGGAAATTACTACTTTCTTGCCAACTATGTAAATTGGTGCGTAATTGTTGTGTGTGAATAATATGCAAACATGTTCATAACTACATTCATAATGTATTTAGAAGGAGTGTCTCTCATGCCATTCTTTCCGGTGCCATTCTCTTTCGGGCTAGAAATTGAGAGTTTTTTTGGAATCATGATTTATTTCATGGATTTCAATGGTGTATCAACAAGTTGTTATGTTTTCATCCTAAAGTGTACTTTTTTACTTTGCAATGAGCAATCAACATGACATGTAAAGTTATCGTTTTACAATAATGCTAGTCAATCCAAACATTGAAAGTGCACAATTTGACCCATGGATGCTGGATAATAGATGCTAGAAGTGTGATGATCAATACCCATGTGATCCATGAGCAATTCCACTACTTCATTTAAGAATGGACTCCCATGGTCAGATACTATTTCCATGGGTGTCCCAAACCTTGTGCAGATACATTCAAATATAAAATTTGAAATTGCCTTACCATTTGCAGTGGGGAGGGCAATAGCTTCAACCCACTTAGTGACATACTGAGTGGCTACCAAAAGATACTTCCTTTTGCGGGCAGTCATGGGCAAGGGCCCGACAAAATCTATTCCCCACTTTTAAAACGGATGGATGGACATCACTAGGTGATGTTGCCCAAGATGTAAATCCTTCCTACCAAAGAATTGGCATGGTTCACATTTTTTGCAATACAAAGTGACATCCTTGAATAAGGTCGGCCAATAGTATCCACCATGTAAAATCTTCTTAGCTGTATAGTCACTGGCATAGTGGCCTCCACAAAATCCATCATGATAATGCTTCAATACCTTAGGCACTTCAACTGCATCAATTGCCCATCTTAGTACCCCATCCATGCCTTGACGGTACAAGACCCCATCAAAGAGAGTGTAGTGCCTACTATCTCTTCGGATCTTCTTTCTCTCATAGCTAGTACTTTTCGTAGGAAAGGAGAAAGCAGTCAGAAACCTATAGATACCACCATACCATGGATCCCCAACTTCTATGGCCGCTACAAGGGTTACATCGAGGCACTCCTCTAAATCAATCAAAGCATTCTTCAAGTTGGAACAACCCCCTTTTACAATTTTGAAAGAAAAATCATATTCTTGTAGAACTGCCAACCATTTGGCCAACCGGCCCATGGGATTTGGTGATTGAAGAACCTACTTTGCAAGACCATTGCTAGAGATTATAATGAAGAACTTTCCAGCCACATAATGCTTAAATTTCTCAATGCAGAACACCAAAGACAAGGCATGCTTGTCAGCCTCAGAGTAGCATCGTTCAGTTTCAAGCAATTGTCAAGAATCAAATCGAATAGGCTACATGAACCGATCCTCCCCTTGCTGGAGAAGAATACTTGCCAAAGTATGCTCACCAAACCCAGGATTGATATAGAAAGTCTTTGACCAATCTGGATTGTGTAGAATGGGTCCTGAAGCCAGAGCATTCTTGATTTGTGCAAACCCATGGTCACAATCCTCATCCCAAGAGAAATCAACCCCATCTTTTAATAGCATAGTCATGGGTCATGTCAAAGCACCATATTGATCAATGAAACGACGATAGTATCCTACTAGATTGACGAATGAGCATACCTGGCATTTGGTTGTTGGTGGGGAGAGCTTGAGGATGGCTTCTACCTTCTCGGAGTCAGGCTTGATGCCCTCGGATGAGACAATATGTCCCAGTAACCTCCCTTGAGTGGCTCCAATGGTGCATTTCTTAGGGTTGAGACTGCCATTCGCATCACTGACCCTTTGGAAGGCCAACCTAACCTTCATGACGTGCTCTTTACATGACGAGAATATACAGAAATCATCTAAAAACACCTCCAAGAAATCCCCCAAATAAGGAGCAAACACCATTTGCATAAATCTTTGAAAGGTAGCAGGAGCATTGGTGAGGCCAAATGGCATTACTTTGAATGCAAATGTCCCCCAGGGTATGGCAAATGTGGTTTTAAGCACATCTTCCTCGGCAATTCTAATTTGATAAAGCCCAGAGTAACCATCACAGAAAGTATACATCTCATGACCACTAACCTTCTCAAGAATGAGGTCTTGAAAGGGCAGAGGATGATGATCCCTCTTGGTGGCTGCATTGAGTTTCTTATAGTCGATGCAGACCCGCCACTTGTTGTTTTTCTTTGGGGTGACTACCACTGGTGAAACCCATTCAGTATTGTGAACCGGAACAATAACCCCAGCTTCTACAAGTTTTTGCAACTCTGAGCACAAAGCATCAGTCTGTAGGGGCCATAATCTCGGATACTTTTGAGCCACAGGCTTTGCATCAGGCTTCAGCTCTATGTTGTGCTCTATGGCAGTCACATGCGAAGGTGGCGGTAGCTAGTTGTGAAAAGGTCAGGGAAATCTTTGAACATTTCTAGGAATTCGTCTTTCTCACTTGGAGTGAGGTCTAGGGAAAGCATAGATTCAAGCTGTTGAGGACTAGCTGTTACCTTTTCTGCAGGTGGCGAGGTCAAAGACACCCCCATCATGTAAACTTCCTCCTCTGAGATCTCTTCCCCCCGTCTGATTCTTCCATTGATTCAGACACTGAGGATGAGATAGTATCACTGTCTTGCTCCTCTTCTTCTTCCAGTTCCAGGGCACCTAGTTGTGCACCAAGATCTTCTCCTTAAAAGCACCAAAAGACATGTGTCCTGTCTTCCAATAGCTGACTGCATCACTCTTTCTCAACCATGGTCTCTCGAGTATGGCTGGGTAACTCCTGCCTGTATCTTCGATGTCCACTACATAGAAATTGACGGTGGTGGTCAACCCATTGATAGTAATGGGCAAATCCTCAATGACTCCCATGGTGGCAAATCGTCGACCATCTTCTGCCTTGATTCGAGTGGAGGAACACCTTGTGCATTTCAAATTCAATTTCTTCATGATTCGGGGCACCATGATATTACATGCAGCTCCCCCATCAACACACACACTTTTGACATGACAATTATCTATGATGACATCTACTGTATGTGGGTGCCGATCAATTTCTTTGGAGATAGAAGAGACCTCTCCTACCTTTCCCTTTTTCTTGCTCCTCCTTGTTGAGAGCCCTTGCTGCAGCTCACATCTCACCTTAGGGCTTAATGCTATTAGTCGAGGTAGCGTGATGCTTAAAGACCGATGAGCAAGGTCTTGAACGACTGAATAATCCTCTTGCCCCGAGCCGATGGGAAAATCCGAGGGCGACCACTTGCTCCTGCAAGATCTTTTAGTCTTCTCTATTGGTGGGTCTGCCATCTCAGCATCTGAGGGCTCTGAAAAGGACACCTTTTTCCTGGGGCAGCCCGGTCCACTGTTTAGAGAGGGGTCCAAGGTGGTACGACTTCTTTTCTGGAGGTCAAGGATCTCTACGTCAGAATCCTCAGTGCCTAATTCACTTAGAAGATTCACCCTTGGAATATTGGGACATTCCGTGCGATAATGACCCTTTTGGTGGCACTTGTAGCACACAACATTGGCATGTTCTCTTGGAGGGCGATTGGATTGATTTTTGATGCCCACCATCTCAAGCCGAAGATCATTCAGGGCCTTGGCTAGGTCGTTAACTCCGGGTTCTTTTACAAGAGGGGCCTCTTTAGCTGGAGGGGCCGAGGGAGTAGAAAGGAGGGGGGCTCGTGGGCGAGGCTGGGGAAATCTTTGAGGAAGAGGGTGAGAATATACACCTTGTTGAGGGTAAGCATCTAAGGGAGGACCATACATTTGAGGTGGAGGCAGTGGATACATCCCTGATGGGGGGTGGGAGTATGCCCCTGGGGTGGACCCCCCAGGTTGTTGTTGCCAGAGTGGAGGGGGTTGTGGAGGGACAATCATCTTCTTTGAAAGACTGAACTTTATCAAACCTTTGAGGAATCTCATGTGCTAGCACCATAGTTTCTGGATTCTCCCATTTAAGCTTGAGGCGGAATTCGTCACTTGCTCCTGCTACAAGGTAGCCCAACACGTGCTGAGTCATTCCAACTCAAAATCTGGCATTGTCCTTCTGCGTGGCCCAGGAGCACGGGCACTCGATCCACATATCGACGCGCCATCTCACCTTCTGACAGCTTCAAGTTTGCCACCTGCAGGTACACATTATCTGGCTTCTCTTCTTTGCCAAAATACTCAATCATCACTGCTCTCAACCTTGGCCAGCTTTGGCAAATGTCTTCGGCTAGTTGCCATACCACACTTGAGCCAAACCCTCTAGAAATGTGGGAAGAACCAATAGCCATCTATCTTCAGTAAGAAAGTTGAGAGAAACACAACGGTGCTTGAAGGCCACAAGGTACTCATTTGGATTTTCTTCAACCCATCCACAGAACACGGGAATGTCAGCCATGCTTGGAAAATGGAAAAGAGAGAGACAAAATGAGGCTTATCTATGGGCAAACAATGGAAAGAGGTAGCTTGAACTGAAAATCAGGTGAAGATACATCCAAAAAGCACAAACAGGCAGGGTAGGGTGTGACTGGCATATTGTGAAATACCACATGGGAAGAACCTTCAGCATAGAATAGCTCATAGATAATCTTAAAAGGACCAACCCTCATGATATCGCATCCATCTTTACAAGCGAGGGTTAGAGACATGGCGCTGCATGAGGTTGTTCAGCAAGGCAAACAAGAATGCCATGACAAATGTTAATAGTTGGAGAGCTTGCACATCACCTTTAGCTTCTTCCAATTCTTGTAATCGCAATGCTATTTCTTCAAGGGGTGTGCGATCTGGCATCCTTCTTTTGAGCAATGTCTTTGAGGACCTTTCTAATGATCTTTCGAAGTCGGTAAACTCGTATCAGATATGCCCAACACTTAGTTTCATGATGACCACAATGTTTGCATTCCTTACAAATGATCACCCTCCTTCATGGCTTGCAGCTTTGTTGGGGTGGTGCTTCCACTCGCGTCATGCGTGATTGAAGTACAAGCTTCACGTGCCAAGATATCAGCAACTAGATTTTGAGCTCGAGGGATATGCTGGATTTTTACCTCTTCAAATTGGTTGCAAAGTTCCAATTCTTATTGATGTCGTGGAACCAAGCCTTTGCTCTGCACCTTCCACCTTCCACTAACTTGTTCACACACTAGTTGAGAATCTCCTTGCACCTCAAGTTGCTTGACGTGATGTTCTTGTGCCTTTTGTACCCCAAAAATGAGTGCCGAGTACTCAGCTTGGTTGCAAGTACTTGCAGGTGCAAACTTGCTATAACAAACTCCTCACCACTCAGTGAAGTGAGCTTCACACCCATGCTAGCAGCCTTGGTCGAAGGTTTGAAAGCTCCATTAAATTGAAGGATCTAAGATGTCATCACACTAAGACTAAAATCCGGACATTCCAAGTTTCTCGGTAGTCCAAGATAGGTAGAAGGAGAGGGTGGGGAGAATTCAATACTTGAGCCAAACGTTCAGCACTAAATAAACTTGCAATCCTTTGTTGATAGTTTATCTTTAGACCAAAAAGAATTACAACTTGAAGCTCAAAATGAGGAACAAAGGGTTGATTAGGTACAAAGGGATTCCTTGGTCGAAACAGTACCAACCATAGCCAAGCCCTAGAAACCTTTGTAGTGAGATTGAGAATAAACCATTCAAGATGAGCTTATCCATAGGAATTAATAAGCAGATGCACCAAATCTCCCCCCAAGCTTGGGGAGCATCCCGCGCTTCGAAGAAGGACACCCTTTTAATTACCTCCGAGGTAGCAAGTAGCTCGATCACTACACAATGAGTAGAATTGAAATCAAAGTCCTCCCAACGTATCACTAGTTCTTCACCTTGAATCATCCATGGTGTATCATCCCACCCGTCGTCTCCTTGAACAATGCACTGTATAATCAGTTGTTGAAGATCGACATGAAGATCAAGAAAGAGATCTTGCCCATTGGTAGCTGTAAGGTGCAAAGGACCAGGCACCAAATCCTTGAACTCGTCGAGAAGTGACATAAATATCCACCCTCCTCGTGTGGCGTGCATCCGTGAAGTGAACTTGAAAAAGTTCAGAATCTATGATCTAGTAGGAGATATGAGTAGAGCACATGAAGTGAAGTACTTTTGCTTTTTACAGCATGTGAAAACTCCCCACGGTTAGAGAGTTACAGTTCTCGAGATTTCAATATATAAGCAAAAATCATTACATTTTCATCACTTCTTATCTGCTGGCCCAATGATAAGTCTCCCTTTTATGAAGGGGGAGGTCTTGGGTTCACAAATCCCACTCTTTAATAAAAAGAGAGGAGAGGAGAAGTAGAAGAGAAAGAGAAAGAGAAGAAGAAGAAGAAGAGAAGAGAGGGGGGGTGCGGGATCTGTTACAGTTTTGCAAAAAGACTATCCACGACCAAAAGACGCAGGAGCCCAGAAATGCATCGCGATCTGTCCACAATGTGCACGGGTGTACACGGTAGATGCACGAATGTGCACACAGGAACTCAGAGGGAGCACGGATGTTACAATTTTGTAGATGCGACCGGCACGAGCAGAAGATTTGCCAACCAGAATACACATAAGAACCGCAAGCAGAAAGCAGGCAGACTAGAAGCACAGAAACAAGGAGGTTTTATAGCCATAGAGACACGGAAGGCACATAGTTTGGAGGTGTAAAAGTAGAGAACTGTGCATGGAAGAGGCCGCAGAGCCGCACCCGATCATAGGAGTAATAAGTTTTACACCACTAGCAGTGGAGATTTTGATCCCAGCAGCCACACCATTTCTATTAGCCGGAAAAGAAATCAAGACAAGAGGCTAGAGGATAGGTATGGCGATGCTCAAGGGCCATAGAGGAAAGGAGAACGTGAGGGCGAAATGTTATCATGGGAGGGAATAAGGGATTAGAAGGGGAGGGAATAAAGAGGGAGACTATGGCACAAGGGGAAAGGGAGAGGGGGAAGAGAAGCATGTACATGATGGGAGGAGAAATGTAAAGATGGAGACATCAAGGGCAGGGGGCCATGCTTTATTTGAAAGGAAGGGAAGGGGGGGAAATCAAAGTACTAGCTAGGTGGCTTTACAAGAATGAGCATGTCTCATCAAGGAATATGCCCCTCCTTTTATAGCTGAGAGAGGGTCTCTCCCAATAAATGCATCCTCCCACATGCATGGTGTGTGTGGAAGAGTCTCCCATGTGTTCTAGGTGGTTACGCACTCTCAATTGTGTGTGATAACGCTTGGCCACATTTTTCCACATATATCAACTCCCATATCCCAAGTTTATGATACTCCCTTGGTCTCTTCCCAATTTTATAATACGTTCAAACATCTAGGAGGACAAGTGGAGGGTTGGCACAAGGAATCTTGCCACCTCATCCTACTTTCCCCATTATTTAACTTGCACTCTTGGACCTTCTATACCTCCCTCACATGGGCCTATCCTATATGGAGGGAATAACCTAATATAATATCCATCTCCACCTATTTTATATTACTTCTCCCATGGACTTTGGGCCATATCTCACTAAATGCAGGCATGGGACCGCCTAGGTGGAGGGGTGGCACATGTGGGAGCCATGCCACCTTAACGTTTTATAATATTACTACCATGGATTATGTACAACACACCTTATGAGTCCTCTTACGTGGAAGGGTGCCACATGGTCATGCCCTGCCACCTCAACCCTAGGCCCTATGCACTCCATATTTTATTAAACTATTGCCACACATACAAGCACACCCTCATATTTATGCCTTTTTACTTTGGTCAAATTTATCCATAACAACACAAATGAAAATAAACTCCTAGTTTACTTAAAGAAAGTATTTTAGATGTTGTCAAATAGGATCTCAAAATGGGCCTCAAAGTGTTTCCAATAATCATGATGCATGGCATGGGATGACCATCACATCATCCCCAAACACTTGTGACCTTATAAAAGGCATGCTCATTCTTCTCTATAATGTGCATTTCGGACAAAAAAGACAAATCTCAAGCTCAAATGGAATCAAGGATGGAATACATCATTCAAATTGATGGAAATCCTTATCAATGACACAATCCAACCAGCTAACAACCTTTCTTATCTAGGTAGCTACTCATCCTTTTAGGGCTGCTTGATCCATTCTTTTCTTCCTTTTGGAGTAGATTAGGCTGAAGCAGAGTGTCAAACCATCCCAAGTGCCTTTGTAGCCAAGAGAATCCATAATAAATTATCAAACTCAACTTTTTAGGATTTGGGAGCCTTCCAAGCGTATTTCTAATGTCAAAATTACCAAAATATGTATCTACAAAAAGTTTAAATGTTTTCTCAAATAATTTAGAGATTTCAAGTTTTGGCTCACTCGGTCAATGATATAATTGACCAAGCATATAGCTTAGTTGCATAAAGCAAGCAAGGGAGAGCTTGGTAGATGATATCATTGACTGAGCAATTGGGTTAGATATTTTGGTATGTGCGTTTCAATTAAGACAAGCAGGGCAATTGCCAAAGGCGACACAATACATAACATTATCTCGAAAGATTCCAAAGACATTTATTGGATGTAGTGCACAAGTTAAAGCCAAGACACGCCATGCAAGAAAGAGGGTGGCATCTCAACTTGGCTAGGTTGACTAAGAGAATGTTCTAGTGGATAGTTTGGAGGAGGAAGGCTCTTACAACTTTTACCCCACAAAGCTTTAGCTCTAGTGCATTTGAAGGTATAGGATCCAAGGATGAGTACTATTCTTTGTAGAATCAACGGCATGTATATTTGTGAAGCAATGTAATTTCTAGCATGCTAATTAGACTTTTGAAATATGTCATGCCATGGCCCTTTCATTTGCATTGGATGCATAGGTCGATATTGTAATGGTTTTGAGACATTATTGTATTTTATGTGGATTTTGTATTCTAAGTAAGGGTTTTCATGCCTATTTTTCGAAATACTGTGGTCAATTTTTTTTCAAAAAAATATGGTTTTTATGTCTTTTGTCAAAAGACATTGTGCAAAATGGCCATCTTTTTTAAAAATATGTAAAATTCACATGAAAAGAAAAGAATCTTTAAAAGATTTCCCTAGAGTTCTCATTTTGAGGTTATAGTTCTCGAATTAGATGTTAACAATGTTCAATGAGCTGGAGGACTCAAATGCAACCATAGACCACAAGGACCATGCTCAAGCCCAGCATGGATGTTTTTATCGAATCCATGGTTCTATATTAATATTCAATCTTGGCGAAAGTTTATCGAGCTAGTTCTTTTAGTTTCATAGTATTGAGAACACATAGTATGATTTTATATATTTTTTTCTAAAATTTGAATTAAAAGATGTAAATCTTAACGAAACTTAAAATTTTTTCACATAAAAGTTTCAAAAGTTTATTTTTATTAGGGTATATGAACTTTTGATACCAATATAAAATTTTCACTTCTTAATGAAACTAATTTGAAAAATTCATCCATGAAGCCAAGATCAGCAGGCCACAAATCTAGCTCAATTGCCCTCCTCCCATTGGCATAGCCCAATCCTCATAGGAACCACCAAGGGCCCAGTACCCATTGTTGTAGATCATGTGTTGTATTTTTCTCTTAAACATATTAGCATACTAGATTTTGACTCCAATTCTAAGAAGGACCCAGGCTCCCGGGGGCGTACTACTTAGAAACCCTATGTATTATGTGTGTTGAAGGGGTATCTACAAAACCCCTCAACTACAATTTCCCCCCCAATAAAAACAACCCTCTTTACTTATGAACCAAGTGATTTTTTTCTAAAGTTGAATTTAAAAACCCACCCTGTTATTGTGAACATGTTAAAATTTTCCAAAAAGATAAATTAAAATACCCCTCCTTTTGAATGCACATGGTATACTAAAATTTTATGAGGTGAACTACCCGAGGACCCAGGATGAGTCCACCAAGGCTAAGGTTACCCAAGAAATTCATCTATTTGAGTAGCCCAATAAGGCTAAACCAATCCTAGAAGCTTAGTTAGTCCTATTAGTCCTTCATGTGAGCTATCCCAAGCACAACCACTTCCCCAAGATATCTTACAGGCCATCTTGACAAAAGAGAGTTTTTTTTTTTGTCATGCAAAGATGGATGCCACCGACCCAAGAGGAGATTCCACAATATACACTATGGATGTGGTGATGTAGGGTGAGTTGATTCCATTCGCATGCATCCTAGAGTTAGTGAGTTTGTATGATAAGCAAGCCTACACATTCAACCTTTGGTCTCGAGGGATTTACCTCCCAAAATTTTAGTGTACCACATGCATTCAAAAGGAGGGGTATTTAAGTTAATTCCACTTTTGGAAAAAAATTAATAGGTTTACAATAACAAGAGGGGGTTTTAAATTCAACTTTAGAAAAAAACCAGCTAGTTCATAAGTAAAGAGGGGTTGTTTTATTGGGGAAAAAAATCTACTTGAGGGGTTTTTTAAATACCCCTTGAATGCACGTGATACCTAGGATTTCTTAGTGGTGCACCCCCCTAGCCTTTGGTAAAGAAAACTCCATAGCAAGAACTCACAAAAGATAAAGCATAGCACCAACTAGATCCAAGCAATCCACTCCCACATAGATGAGCTACTCAAACCAATCAAGGAAACCCTAATTAGAGTATTTCTCCAAGTTGCTATGCCAATTAGAGGAGCTTCTAACCATCACCTTTGTAGAGAGTCAATCCTGATGCCCCACTTGAGATCAACACAATCCATCCTTGGCCCTCATAACTTGTTAAAGAACAACCCAAGTACTCCTTCCATCAATTTTGAGCTAGGTAGCCAATCCCTGAGTACTAATCGGACATCCTTGAAACCCTTTGTCACCCCCAATTGCCATCCAAAAACATTATAGATATGCATTTTTGAATGTAGCGAGTGGACGAGAGGGTTCCACTTATAGAGAATGTCGAGACAGAAGAATGCCAAGATTTCTAATCCTAGTCATTGAAGTTCTTAATGACCTTACATGCTTATTGAGAGGCACATAGCACGCTATGCTCTTATGCAAGCAAGCATTTGTTTACAAATTTTCTATGAGTTGTGTTTTCCCCTACTAATACAATGGAACTTCATCATCTTGTGACTCTCTTTTCCTATCTTTCTTAAGTAATTGCATCACGTATTCGCTAGTAATTTGAGTGTGGCAAGCTGCACAATGTTCCCATTTTGCTCACTCATTTCCCTTGATAGGATGAATGAAGGGATAGGTGGACATATGCCCCCCCCTCCACACACACACACACACACACACACACACACACACACACACACACATGTGCACATGCGCGTGCACACATGCACGATGCATGTATGCATGCTCACGTGCACACACACATACACACGTGCGCACGCATGCACAGACGCACACACACACACACACATGTGCATGCATGCACGCACACGCGTGGACACACACGTGCGCATGCGTGTGTGCACATACACACACATTGTCCTATGAGGGAAGCATGAGAGGTTGCACAAGCATAAGAATGATAGGTTGGAAAGAGTGACATTGCTTAATAAAATGGTGACGTATGCATTCTCACGTGCACACACACACACATACACACATGCGCACACATGCATAGACACACACACACACACACGTGCGCATGCATGCATGCACATGTGCACACACACACATGTGCGCATGTGTGCGTGCACATACACACACATTGTCCTATGAGGGAAGCATGAGAGGTTGCACAAGCATAAGAATGATAGGTTGGAAAGAGTGACATTGCTTAATAAAATGGTGACACTCTAATTATGTGCGCATGCCACAAACCTTGACCATGGTTGTTTGCATATGCTAATAAGCAAGGATTTTGTCTTGGAGATTTTGAATTATGTAATTTTTCATACCTTTTGATAGAGCACCATCTAACTGAATGATGTAAACTCGGTCCTTGGATAACGATGGTGATCCTATTATTTCCATCCATCGAACAAAAATGAAAAATCCTATTAGTATTACTGTCCCCCCCCCCCATGTAGTATATTTGGTCCCTCTTCTCACCCACTGAGACCTCCCCTTCCCCTCATAATGTGATTTACTAAATCTCCCTTTCCCTCACCCCTCTCCCTCGCTCCCTGTCAACCCGTCTGCCATCCCTTCCCCTTGCCCTTGTCCCTCCCAGGTCGCCCTCTCTTCCTGCTCCCTCTTTGCCCTTCCCTTTTCTGCCTGTTGTCCCTCTACCTTCTTGCCCCTTTACCTCCCCTTGCCCCTTTTTTCCCTTGCCCCTCTCTCATCTCCCTTCTAATCCCTCTTAGTACCCTCCTTGTCTCCTCTTAGTGGCCTCCCTCTCACTTCTCTCCCTCACCTTTTTTGCTCTTAGTAGCCCTTCCTCTTGCTCCTCTCATTGCTCCCCTTCGCCCCTCTTACCATTCCCCTTCGCCCCTCTCAGCACTCCCCTTTTCCCCTCGCAAGAACCCCCTTTGCCTCTCTCAATGCTCGCCCTTGCCCCTCTCAATGCCCTTTCCCTTTGCCTCTCCTCATGCTTTTCACTCTTAATCGTGCTACGTTAGGTTGGGTTATGGTAGCTTATATTAGGTTCGGTTGGTTAGGTAAGATTCTATTAGGTTGAGTATAGTTACTTTAGGTTGCATAAGGTTAGGTTACATTGGGTTAGCTAGGTAGTTTGGGTTAGG
This sequence comes from Dipteris shenzhenensis, assembly GCF_047967505.1. Taxonomy (NCBI): domain Eukaryota; kingdom Viridiplantae; phylum Streptophyta; class Polypodiopsida; order Gleicheniales; family Dipteridaceae; genus Dipteris; species Dipteris shenzhenensis. The sequence continues at coordinate 33,336,121 of NC_141613.1, forward strand.
CTAGGCTAGGTTAGGTTAAACTAGGATAGCACATCTTGTACTAGCTTGTAAATCGGGTTAAGTTAGGCTAGGTAGGTTGGGTTGGGTTAGGTTAGGATACCAATCTTGTACTAGGCTTGGGAACTTTCTAGAGGAAAATGAAAAGTCTTGGGCTTGGAATCATGCTAATTGTTGCGATCATCTTATAATAGCCAAGTGAGCATGATGAAATATCAGACTCACTTGAATCTTTGACATATTAAAAATAGGGATGATTTTTTCGCGTTAGTTTCGTTAATAAGCGAAAGTTTTATATGGCTTGTGAAAGTTTATATGCTTTTATAAAAATAAAAGCTTAGTATATTCGCCACAATTTGAAACTAAAATTAAAAAAAGAGCTAGGTTTAGCCTTTAAGATTATGAAATTATAAATAAAGTCCATGAAAATTCGCCAAAGTTTTATATAATAAATAAATATATTTGGAAACTTTCGCCAACATATTATATATACAATTTAAAATTTTGGCTAGATCTATAGAATTAAGCACCAAAAGAAGACTTTTGCAATCAAGAAGACTTGTGCCCTTATATCCAGCGTACATTTGGCTAACTCAAGCCTATGGTAGGCCCATCATTAGCAATATGTCTACCCCTCATCAAGTCATATAGTAGGGATATATCTCTTCATGCTTCTATCTTCAACAAGAACATGGAAGGACACTACATACATAGGTAAACAGAAACAACAAGTAGATTCTTAGCAAGAATAATCAAATGATTAACATGACACAAAATTAAAGAATGAAATTTTCTATAATGGCATGGTAGAAGGTGTCTTGTTAGATATTTTAAGTATTTCTTTTGTCACAGTTTATGATCGCAAAAAGTAGGTAAAAATTCAACTAAATTAATGAATAGAGCTAGAGTAGTGAATATGCAATAAGTCACATATTTAGTTGTGTAAGTGTGTGAAAATCTAACTTTAATTTCATCATGTACTTGATGTAGTGTCATATTTGGCCTTTCGGCACAATACGTCGATTACTTGATTTGTCGTGTAATATTTGAGCTGTCTTTTGGGCCATGCATTTGTATGGTGCTTACCTAATGAATCTACAACTGGTCTAATTTAGGCCATCATTTTTGAGGCGTAAGATAGAGACAAGACTGGAGGTTGGCATATAGTGGACAACGCCCCATCTATTGCAATCCTTTGAATTTGTCCATCACCAACATCCATGGTACCAAAAGGAGATGCCTTAAAGCTTGGGTGCTACTAAAACTGGTATGTGCAATCTCTATTTGGTTTTTCATACACCATAGCCAGTAGCTGTAGAGGATCAACTACAGTAGGGAAAGAATTAAGGCTGACATGTAGGCAGTAGATCTGCTGTCACATGGGTAGCAAGTCTTTTTTAATGTATTTATTGGTGCATTGTATAGAGTAAGTTGAAATTGGTTTGGCATGCTTTATATAGTATAGTATTATGATTTCAAACATGAAAGAAGGGCTTGGTTCAGGAAATGGTGTCTGGTTCCTACACTCACAAGGCAGGGGGCTAAGAGGTACCATGACCTAGGACCAAGTTTCTTAGATCTAGTTGACAAGCTGAAGAAATGTATGCTTATTTATTTTTTAAAAGTTTCTGTTGTGAATATGCACATGCATCATTGTCTGTGATGTGCTCTTTCTTTTTTAATGTATTTATTGGTGCATTGTATAGAGTAAGTTGAAATTGGTTTGGCATGCTTTATGTAGTGTAGTATTATGATTTCAAATATGAAAGAAGGGCTTGGTTCAAGAAGTGGTGTCTGGTTCCTGCGCTCACAAGGCAGGGGGCTAAGAGGCACCACGACCTAGGACCAAGTTCCTTAGTTCTAGCTAACAACCTGTAGAAATATATGCTTATTTTTTTTTTTTAAGTTTATGTTGTGAATATGCATATGCATCATTGTCTGTGATGTGCTCTTTCTTTTTTAATGTATTTATTGGTGCATTGTATAGAGTAAGTTGAAATTGGTTTGGCATGCTTTATGTAGTGTAGTATTAGATTTCAAACATGAAAGAAGGACTTGGTCTAGGAAGTGGTGTTTGGTTCCTGCGCTCACAAGGTAGGGGGCTAAGATGCACCACGACCTAGGACCAAGTTTCTTAGATCTAGTTGACAAGCTAAAGAAATGTATGCTTGTTTATTTTTTAAAAGTTTTTGTTGTGAATATGCATATGCATCATTGTCTATGATGTGCTCTTTCTTTTTTAATGTATTTATTGGTGCATTGTATAGAGTAAGTTGAAATTGGTTTGGCATGCTTTATGTAGTGTAGTATTATGATTTCAAACATGAAAGAAGGGCTTGGTTCAGGAAGTGGTGTCTGGTTCCTGCGCTCACAAGGCAGGGGGCTAAGAGGCACCATGACCTAGGACCAAGTTTCTTAGATCTAGTTGACAAGCTAAAGAACTGTATGCTTATTTATTTTTTAAAAGTTTCTGTTGTGAATATGCATATGCATCATTGTCTATGATGTGCTCTTTCTTTTTTAATGTATTTATTGGTGCATTGTATAGAGTAAGTTGAAATTGGTTTGGCATGCTTTATGTAGTGTAGTATTATGATTTCAAACATGAAAGAAGGGCTTGGTTCAGGAAGTGGTGTCTGGTTCCTGCGCTCACAAGGCAGGGGGCTAAGAGGCACCATGACCTAGGACCAAGTTTCTTAGATCTAGTTGACAAGCTGAAGAAATGTATGCTTATTTATTTTTTAAAAGTTTCTATTGTGAATATGCATATGCATCATTGTCTGTGATGTGCTCTTTCTTTTTTAATGTATTTATTAGTGCATTGTATAGGACCAAGTTTCTTAGATCTAGTTGACAAGCTAAAGAAATGTATGCTTATTTATTTTTTAAAAGTTTCTGTTGTGAATATGCATATGCATCATTGTCTATGATGTGCTCTTTCTTTTTTAATGTATTTATTGGTGCATTGTATAGAGTAAGTTGAAATTGGTTTGGCATGCTTTATGTAGTGTAGTATTATGATTTCAAACATGAAAGAAGGGCTTGGTTCAGGAAGTGGTGTCTGGTTCCTGCGCTCACAAGGCAGGGGGCTAAGAGGCACCATGACCTAGGACCAAGTTTCTTAGATCTAGTTGACAAGCTGAAGAAATGTATGCTTATTTATTTTTTAAAAGTTTCTATTGTGAATATGCATATGCATCATTGTCTGTGATGTGCTCTTTCTTTTTTAATGTATTTATTAGTGCATTGTATAGAGTAAGTTGAAATTGGTTTGGCATGCTTTATGTAGTATAGTATTATGATTTCAAACATGAAAGAAGGGCTTGGTTCAGGAAGTGGTGTCTGGTTCCTACGCTCACAAGGCAGGGGACTAAGAGGCACCACGACCTAGGACCAAGTGCCTTAGTTCTAGCTGTTAACCTGTAGAAATATATCCTTATTTATTTTTTAAAAGTTTATGTTGTGAATATGCATATGCATTATTGTTTGGTATGCATGATGTGATGTGATCCTTCTTTTTTTAATAAGTTACCAATTTCACGTATGTTGGGCTACGATAAAGTTGTTCCATTTCTTAGATTTAGAACTATTTTTGAATGCTTTTTTGTTTTGATCCTACATATGGTTTAGGGATGGAAGGATCTAAGCATAAGGCTATTGATTTTGAGTTATCTAAAGGACAACGGAAGTATGTCAATCAAGTCCTTCGAGATGAGCTTCTTGCAGAGATAAATAACAGAGTACAAAGGAGATGGAGATGACCATGAAAAGCACTTCTAGATTGCATACTCTAAAGAGCAAAGTTGTTTTGAATACAAGGCGTCAAGTAGAACTGGATCCTAACAAGAAACACCTTGTAGGGATCACAAAATGGGACACTGATGTTATGCTATGGGTAGAGAGCAACATTGGGAATGTCTTGGCTCGGTTTAATGAAGCATGCGCAAGGAACCCAACATTTGCAAATGATATTAATGAGGAAAAGATGCATTTATGGAATTCCTTCTAGGCTAAAAATAAGACAAAGGTTATAAGGTCGGATGTGAAAAGCATACTAGCTGTAAATTGGGAGAAAAAGTCAGTAATTGCTTTCGGAAGAATGGAGGAAGTAGCAAAAGCAGAAGAAAGTGCAAGGATTTTGAATAGAAAAATGCGAGAAGTGCAAGGTAGTGATTCTCAAAAGCTACAGATCAGGGCAAGTCATATAAGCAGTGTGTCCTTCATGATGTACATAACTGAAAATGAGATCCAAGTTGGTGAAAAGATAGGTTCTGGCACATATGGATTTGTCTACAAAGTACAACTCACAGGTGCTCCAGGATTATTACAGCATATATGCTATGCTGGAAAGCAATATAAGGGTGACATGGGGGATCATACACGAGAGGCAAGGAAGGAGGGACAAATGCAAATTCGGCATTCTGTGCTTGTTCGTGTTATTGCAGCAGCTCCAGAAGAGCCCTTGTGGACTATCACACCATATTTTAACGGTGGTAGCTTGATGCACTTCATGAGAACTTTACCATGTGAGCAAGGCAGGTTTAGGCGCTATTTGACATAGTCCTGAAAAGAGGCAAAGAAACAAAGGCAAGGGCACAAGGAACATTGGAAGATGTATGCACAAGGGAGAAAATAGAGCAAATTAACTACTTTAGTTCAAATGTGCACCACATTATACATGCACTCATTGCTGGATTAGCGGTTACATAAGGGTCAATGGATTCATACAGACTTACATCCTGGTAACATTCTATTAGATTTCACAGCAAATGGTGCATGTAGAGTTGGCATAATTGATTGGGGGATGGCACTAGTTTCTTCAGAGACTAGAAAAGCTTTTAAGGATATGAAGAAGACACCTCTAGAGACTGACCAACAATTTACACAAAGGAAGCAAAAGAAAGAGCAAGAGCATGCACGAAAGAAGTGGTTTGCACCTGAGCTTCAATGTTTTTCTAGGAGAGGTGTGTATAGCCCTCAGTCAGACATATATGCATTAGGATGGATAATTACAGAGATTATACAGTTTTGGGAAGATGCAGTTGGGTATTTTGAATAGTCTCGCCACATGCCTGATAGTGCACTATTAAAGTGTATTAAAAAACATGCCTTTGAAAAGATGATGACTGAGAATTCTATAGAGAGAATAGCACTTATGGATACCTATAGTATCCTATCAACATTTGGATGTAATGCAAGTCTAGCAATGCGGCCCCTTGATGAGATGAATGTTGCTTTGAAGCTAGCAACATAGAAAATATACTCAGTCTACCTTTGAATGTTGCTTTGGATGTAATGCAAGTGTAGCAATGCAGCCCCTTGATGAGATGAATGTTGCTTTGAAGCTAGCAATATCTTGTTGTTGTATTCATGTGGTGGACTTGTATTCATTTTGTATTCATATGGTAGATTTGTATGAAAATAAATTAAAGTTTTTCTTCTCTTGGAAGATGTGTTATACTTGATTTGCAACGCACTTGAAGTGCACATAATTTTATAAGGATAAGAACTATTATGCTATTTTTTCAGCATGTGTTTAGAGAAATGAAATTATGTTCTATTTTATGCTCAACTAATAAAGACATAATTTTTTAAACAGGTACTTATCATGGGAAGAAAGAAGAAAGTTCAAGCTCTAGAGAAAAATACAAAAATGACATCTTTCTTATTACCTTCTACATCATTGGGCACTAATATAAACATGTTTACAACATCAAGTACACCAGAGAATTTACTCTCAAGTTCATCATCCATGAATCATGAAGTAATTTATGGGACTCCTGAACATGCTTTGGGCACAATGCATCATGCTAGAAATCAATGTTCTAGATCACGCTTAACGATGATAGTTTTAACAGGGATTTGAGTTTTCAAGTCTTGGAAGCAGGGAAGACAGGATCACAAAACTGTAATCAAGGGATGCACCAAAGTGGGCCATTTGTAAAATATGCACATGGGCAAGGAAAAAGGAGGCACGGTTACAATTGAAGATTGATACGATTGAGAAGCATTGTGGGAAGGTTTACAAGACTGTAGAAGGTACAAGTAATGAAAAGAAAGTGATCAAAGAATGGGACAAGGAAAATAACCGCCACTTAAAAAATAAGATTGAGTACAATAAGTTCTTGCTTGCACAAGAGTCTAGCAGAAATAAAAGTGAAGGATCATTGAAAAAGCATTGGGAATGTATCGATGATCAGGTTGATAGAGAAAAGATAGTGCAATTCTCAACTATCATGCAAATATTGAAGCAAGGCCACTCACTGATAGACTTCTCGGGTTACCAATCATATCTTCAATTTTTGGATGTTCCTAATTTGGCAAGCATGCATTGGTCAAGGAGTAGCGCAACAGATATGGCTAACCACATGAACCAAGTCATAATTGATGATTTAAAGGAGACTTTAAAACTTGCAGACTTTTTTTCTGTGTCATTGGTGGATGAGTACACAGCTGTGGATACTACATCGTGGTTGGGAATGCATTTGTACGTGGTAGAAAACAATAAGAGAAAACCATATTTTTTACATGTACACAAACTTAATTCAGAATCCAATGCTAATAACTTAGTGCAAGTTTTGATCCGAGCTTTAAAAGAGTATGGAGGCATGACAGAGTCTGAGATGGTTAAGAAACTTGTTTGTTTTACATGTGATGGTGCTTCAGTCTTGCAAGGTTGTTAGAATGGTGTCTCTGTATAAATAGAAACAAAATATGCTCCTTACTGTGTTGGGATACATTGTATGACTCATCGCACAAATCTAGCTTACAAAGTTGTGTCCACATTTCCATCAGTACAACGAATCGAGACATTGGTTTAAAAAGCTACTTTTACTTTTGCAAGAGTCCAAAAAGATACAATCAATTTAGAGTTATTGCAGAAGCACTGGGTACAAAAGGGAGGAAGATTTTGAAGAATGTGGATACTAGATGGATATCTTTGGTTCAGCCAGTGAAAAGATTATGGGATGAATACAAGACTTTGGTCTATTTAATGCACATGGAGGTAGAAGAAGAGGTTGAAAAGGCAGATATTTTGTATCATAAACTGACCAACATAGATTCGATATTGGGATTGTGTGGAATTATTCCACTTTTAGACAAAATGAATATGTTGAGTAAAATGTCACAATCAAAGGATATTTATATCAATGAATATGTCAAGGCAATAAAACTCACTAATTTGAGTATAACAACAGCATACGATAAGAAGTCAAGCTCCAATTTTCAAGACGAGAAATTGTTTAAAGATTGGAAAAGTTTAATAGACCTAGATGGCGACTCCTCACTTTTAACATGTGACCAGGAAGGATATGTTTGCCTTCATGCAAACAATCAGGTTTTCAGGATGATGAGAGAAAACAAACGACACAAAAGACTACAATACATTAAAAAAGAGGCTTTTTTAAAGAAAGTACAAATAGTGAAAAATGCCCTTAGTGAAGTTGCAAGTGCAGTGGTAGATGAGATTAGAAGTAGGTCTCCACGAAATGACCTAATGGAAGCATTTACCATCATATTTTCACATTTTTGGGTTAATGGATCTTATGAAAGTATCAAAGCAGGTCTAAAGAATCATTTGGATGCTCTCAAAAAACACTTTGGAGGGACATTGACATGGACAATATAAAGTACAATGGTTTGTTGGATTTTGGAAAGCTTTATTCACAGTCTTCCCTTTTTGGAGAAGTCATGCACCAGCAAAGTAATTTAATGGAAAACGTTCAAATGCAAGGTTCGATGGTTCGGCTTTGGAACGAGCTCTCTCACAGTACATTCCTACAAGATAACATTTCTGAGTACTTCAAGCTTGCAAATTTATGTCAAACCTTTATTCTTAGCTCAGTTGAGGATGAAAAGGTGTTTTAGTACTCTCGGTTACTTGAAGAATAAGCTTCATAATAAGCTAGATGATAACTTAGATCTTAGCTTGAGATTATACTCTTGTTCTTATGATGTTAGTAGCTTTCCGTATGATAGAGCATTAGCACTCTGGAAGTCAAGCTGTAAAAGAAAAGGCTATAATTAGCTTTTTTGGACTATTTAAACTAGACTTTGAGAATTTTCTTCCCCCATTGGATTTGAAGGATATTCATTATCCTTAAACAATTTTATGTTTTGCATACTCTACAGTATCCTAAATGCTAGCTATTTCATGTATTTTGAAATTATGTAAAACGGAAAAGACAGAGTTTTCAATATAACTAGTTTTTAGTATATTTGTGAAAATTGAAAGTTTTTTAAATGCCCTAGAATATTTAGCCAAGTTTTGAAACAAAAGATATAATTCGCCAATTCTTTGAAACTTTTAAAAGTAATTTATGAAAAATTTCGCCAGTATATTATAATACTATATTTCTATACCTTCGATAAAAACATCCCTGATTAAAAACATCCCCTATGGCCACGAATTTGTTATAAGAACTTTACAATTAGAGAAATGTAATTTGTTTCCAAACTTTAACAAGGTGAAAATTTCACGAGGTGTGCTAAAGGAGATGTGACAACCTCACCCTTAAATTATTACAATCCTTAAAGCTCCTCTCATGTTACCCTTCTATCATAGCATTCATTTAAGGCCCTTGCACAATTTCCATAAAAAGAGAACCCAAAAACAAATGCTATGGCTTTGCCTTTGGCCCTTTGGCATGCCAAAAAGGACACTTGTATGTCTTACACTTTTCCCTTTAGTGATACAAAAAATGTGTCCAAGACTTTGTAGAGGTGTCCTTTGGAGGCTTTAAGTTCTCTCTCTCTCTCTCTCACACACATTGAAGGTGAATTTATTAAGTGGAAGGACCACACATGAGAGGTGAGAGTGAAGACTCTAGCATATAATGGTACTCGCTTCTCAATTTATCGAGGGCAATCATAACCATTTGTGCTTGCTTCTCACGCTATCCAATTCTTTTCCGTTCCCAAATCATAGCTTATCATACCTTCTTGACACTCTCACTCATGAAAGCTACTTGAATCATATAGGCCTCTCATCTTCCTTTTCTTTTTGCCATCCACTCCACTTTACTGTACTGTCGTACGTTCTCCCTGCGTTTCTTGCACGCTGCTCCACCTCAAGCTTCTTACGCTGTAGGTATGCGCGGCATCATCCTCTGCTTTATTGGTTCATTATTACTCATAGATATACGACCAGATTCTTGTTGCTTATATTATCACAATGCAAATCCTGACTGCTTTCACAGATTATCTTCCTGTTGATTTGTTGGCCAAGGACAGCAATCATTGTATGGCTCCCCCACTTGAGTTACTCCACGCGTTCTTTTATGGAGCTTTTGAGCAGTCCAAAGTGAGCAAGGACGACTGAGCCCTGACCTGGAGGACGCAGATTTGGCGATGGGTTTTTGTCATGATTCATGGGTCGTGTTCCTTACTCGCCAGTCAGAGTAGGAGCCTGGAGGTATCGAGAGACGGGCACATTCGGCAGCAATCATCGAAAATAAATAAAAGGAATAGACCAGAGGCGATAATGGAATCATATGGCCTTTGATTCGTCAGGTGGGATCTTGGACTGCCTTTCAAGAATAGTCTCTTTGAAAAGCATTGTTTATACAGGAGGCGTGCCACTAATGAGATTTGAAAAGATGAGGATCTGAATGAGACCGTCATCTTCCAATTTCCATTTATTCTATTGCTTCAATCATGTCGAGTGGGCGATAATGGTACCAGTGTACCACCAAAGCATGAGCCGTGTCTCGCTGACACAAGCGGCCGGCCACAGGTGACAGCTCCATTACATGGCTCAGCGAGAATCAGAGTCTCTGCAATTTCGATCGTTTCGAAAAATTGGCCGAGCAATTCTACAAGGTTCGGATTCCGGAATCAGGTTCAAAGCTCAAAATTGATTTGCAGTCATGACCCAAATTTATAAAGTATAGCAAATAGCCGATATTTGTCTGAATGCTCTTGGCAGCTTATCGTTTCCCGATGATTCAATTAATCGTGATGCATCATTACGCAGGCAGCAATGAACCGATTTTGGACGAAAACGATGCTGGAAAGATCGCATCCCAGCCTTGTTGGCTAGTTGCGTGTTGGCCTAATAAGGTTGTAAGAGTCCGATTACAGAGCGTGTTGTATGAGATGTCCCTTGGGACCTTTTAAGTAATATACGAGCATACTACATTCAATTTTAAAAAAACGATGTTGGAAAGAGCAGGATTCGCAATACGTAAGATCGTATGCCGCAATGAAACAACCTCCTCCTGCTCACTTGATCATTTGTATAACAAAATGTGTCGTGGTTGTCTTTGTCTCAGCAAGGAATGTCATCATTCATGGCGACTTAAGCAAACAAGATGAACTCTCATAATTCAAATCCTCGGCGTCATGAGGAACACATGCGCTGGCGTTGGCGAGACTAAATAATCAAAAAGAGCTAAGTAAGATGGAGGCATGACGAGAAATAGGATACCCTTTTGTAAAATTGAAATCCTCACTCTATCAAAAAATGCTAATAAACGGTAAATAAAATTTTTGTTTCCGAAAAAAAAAAGAGTGCTAATAATGAAAGGTTAATAAATCTATGGTTTTTTGGCCTGCCGTGTGTGGGAAGGGTATACTGATGGTTCTAAGGTAAAGGCTCGGAGCTCGAGAGATCTCCATGTTAACTGGAAGATGTCTATGGAGAGGAAACGTAACGCGGAAGCTAGGAGGTCTCACCTGCCCGTACATGTCACTGGGTCGGTGAAGGGGATGAAGGTGACAGTGAGTTGTCCGGCTCGTTTGTAGATGTTCTTAAACATGGCTCGGAAGGACTTGCAGCTGTCGAGCTCGCTTGCCTAGAGCATGATCTGCAATGTATCAACCGAAAGTGGGAATCCTTTCAAGCGGTTGAACGAACGCCTCGTAAAGTAGTCAAGATGCAGGTGAATATTCGGCCTGAGAGCCTTTGTCAAGAGTATTCACGCATGCTGGACTGTGGAGTCTTCATGTTGTTTCTTGGACGAGTCCCAACAGAAGTGGAGTTTTCTAGCGGCGTATCAAGGCAATGTATCTCTTGTTGACTACCACTTTGTGGGGCGGGGTTTCTTTCAGGCTACTGTGCAAAGTGCGAGCGAAAGGGTTCAATGCCTTATCTCCAGCTCGGTGGGATACAGAGGAAACCTTGTGTATGCAATCCTTTGGAGTGCAACTCTCACTCCGGAGGAGGTGTTGCAGGATGAGTGTCCTGTTTGAGTTCACTATCCTGGGCTCCACGAGCTCCTAGTGCCGGAACTCATTTCACTCGCTTCAAGTCTAGGGAAACCTCTTTATCTTCCTCCAAATCAGCCCAAGAGGGTCTCTCCTAAGGTTTGTCTTTTGTGGGACAGGAGGCAAACCTCTCGAGAAGCACTTGAGCTTGAACTTCCGAATGGCTGGAATGTCTTTGTGGAGGTCCGTTTTGATATTTTTCTCGATACATGTTACTTTTGCAAGCGTAGTGGCCTTTTGCTCGTGAGTGCCCAAAAACGGAAGGGGTTAAGAAACCTGAAGCTGGTAGAAGTCCTGTGTTGGAGGATGTTCCTCAAGAAGAGAGACCAAGAGGGCATGCAACAGAAAATGAAAGTCTTCAAAACGAGTTGGTGGACAAGGTCCAAGCTCTCCCATGGGTGGAAGAATGACATGCAGAGAAGATGCAAGAGGATGGGACACAATGACTCAGCTCAACGAAAGCCTCCGGACAAGACCTTAGTTTCTCGGAGTAAGGCTTTCAACAAAACTAAGGAAGTCCTACAAGGAAGGAATTCTGAGAACTGCAGCATGCAGGAGTAGGTGGGAAGGGAGATTAGTCCAAAGAAGCCTGAATCCCTCAGAGTCATCAAAAGCCGAGCCAGGAAGAGCGCCTCTTCCTTTGTCAACATCTACGCTCCGTTGGTAGAGGAGATGGAGTAACAAGACTGCAATGATGATTGACTCAACGTGGCAGAGGCCAAGGATGGCCTTCCTCTCCTAGAACATTAGGGGAGCATGTGTGGAGTGGAAGCAACAAGCTTTAAGGAGTATGGTGCATGGACATAAACCAAAAATTTTTGTGATACAAGAGTTGAAGGTTGGTTTGAGGAAGATAGAAGGTTTCCAGATGCTAGGTTATTAGTTTGTCAGTAATCGCCCTCATGCAGGGAAAGGTAAACTGCATTGCTGCTGAGCGACAAGCTTTGTCTACATGCCGTGGATAATGATTCATTTTTAGGATAAGGAGAAATCACTATTATAGTGACATGTAATTTTTTTTACTCTTATTATGTTTGTATCTTTATTCAAATGATATTTTTGTTAAATAGGAATAGACACTGCCATGTCATATATGACATTATTGGTAAAACCTTTCTATAAAATCATATAGGATTTTCGTATGTGATTAGTAGAGGTATTGATACTAAAGGATGCATTACATCCATAGATTCATTTTCATTAATCAACACAATACCTCATTATGTATTGAGTTGCATAGTTAACTCCATGTCTTCATTAAAATCCAAAACCTTGTAAAAGCCTGTTACTAAAATAAAGGCTATCCCCTTTATCACTTAAGGTTAGTGCAATACTCTGCCTAGCTCATATTGAGGAGGAGTGTTGAGATTATTACATTAGGATGTTTAGATAGGTCTAAATCCATCTTCACATTGATTGGTGAAAGTGGATATTAAATGGGATTTGGATAAGGACTTTGTTCTATTTAGTCGGTGGACATGCCATTGTCTATGTGGATCACATTAGCCTTGAACACCTATTTCATTAATTTTGGACTTTTTGTGTTGTTTTTGAACGAAGCCCAAAATTCCTTCCCAAATGAAAACTTTACTTTGTGAAAATATCCTTCCCAAATCAAAAATTTACTTTCTGAAAATATTCTTCCCAAATCAAAATTTCACTTTGTGGCACTATCATATTCACATAAAAATATTATTTTTTCAATCTATACTTTTGCACCAACATGCAAGAATTTGAAATAATCCTATATTAGAAATTCTAGCTATATCTAAGTTATTTGTTAATTTAATTATTTTTAATATTTGTCCTTGACGTTTTTCCTTGACGTGATAAATTTATAAATCCATGAAAGGAGACTTAAATATTTCATGAAAATAACATTGTCACTCGCAATATGCACAAAATTTTTAAAACTTTTAATAAATAGAAAAAAGACATGATGCCATTATACCCAAGTTTTGTATTGAACCAAAGAGGTATAATAGCAATTACAGCTATTATTATATGATTACATTGAGAGACGTTGCTCTCAGCTAGAGTCTTTATATCCAAAATGATATAGATTGAACATATGTTTACAATTTAAATTGTTGCTCTTAAAGAGCCTCAATTCGTGCCATCTGCATAATTTGACTCCCCATTGTCTTATTGCTCAATGTCACGACAGTCCCTTGCTAGGTGCCATCTGCATAATTTGACTCCCACTTGTCTTGCCAAGCCTTGCCCCTTGGGTGCATTGACTCCCCATTGTCTTATTGCTCAATGCGATAGTCCCTTGCCAGGTGCCATCTGCATTAACTCCCTATTGTCTTGCCAAGCCTTGACCCTTGGGTGACATCCAGTGCAAAATACACGTGCCATCTGCATTAACTCCCACAAGTTATCTTGCCAAGCCTTGCCCCTTGGGTGCATTGACTCCCCATTGTCTTATTGCTCAACGTGATAGTCCCTTGCCAGGTGCCATTTGCATTAACTCCCTATTGTCTTGGCAAGCCTTGACCCTTGGGTGACATCCATTGCATATTTTGACTCTCATTTGACATAGGAGGTGATGACTCTGATTATAATTGTCTTGGATTGGCTTCTTGCCTAGTACCCAAATAAAATCCTTCAATGGACTTCAATACAAAGCTTTAATCATGGACATTCTTCATTTGCGCTGTCTCTTTCTACTTCCTCCATGGCAAGCATCCTTAAAAATTCGTGTATATGCAAAATAGTTTGCTGTGATATTTTTATTTTTCCTTCTACCTCATATCCCATGCGCTTCTTTGATTTCTTTGCCCTTGAATGCCAAGACACTATGATTGTCTCCGTCAAAACTTGAGAGACCGCTTCATCATTTGGGACCCACTCCTTCATTATACAATTAGTATACAATGTGTTGTTATCCATATTCTCCTTCCTGCCCTTTGGCTCATACCATACCGCTGTAAATGTTGTAGCTCTCCCTTGGTCATCTCTTTGCACATCAACTACTTTTGCAACCCAAAACTTCACATTCTCATATTCATCATCCGATGGCCGAACCACAACAAAACAATCGACCTCTATATCTACTTGTGGCATAAACTCTCTCTTCCACAATATGGACGTGGGAGTAATGATACAAATTCATTTTCAAAGACTGGAGCTGGGCGCAAATCGTTATGAGCATTTGGCCAAAACATATTGCATTCTTCCTTGACATCCTTTGAGCCTCGCATTCTCTCAAGGTCCTTTATTAAATTTCGTGTCTTGTTAATTACAGTGGTAGTGTGTTCTCTCCAAGTAGGCTTCGAATCAGGATATCTCCGGAGCATTTCCTCTTTGTATGTAATAAATGCTTTTAATCCTTCTATTTCACAGTTAGACCTCTCATTGAATTCTTGTATAGGAGCCCATGTTGGATACCTTTCCTTGCTAGGAATTGAAGTTAAGAGATTGTAAGGTTCTTCAAGTTTCCATTTTGTATCATGAGAATACTGTTGCGACTGCATTACGGGTTTTTCATCTTTTAAAAAAAAACAAAAGTAGTGTGGATTGGTATGACCTGTCAATGCATCACCACCCGTTTGTATGAAAGGTAGAATGAAGCTCTTCCAATCATACATTCTTTCGAGCCTCTCACATACTGTACTTTCCTTACGACCACCAACTTGCCTGCCACATCTTCTTACCAAGTCATCTATTGTCTCCACATCCTTGCATTTAAGCTCCCTTGAGACTGTGCTAAAAACTTGATCGATATCCTCATGTGTATGCCCAACATACAAAAATCCACATTCGACCTCATTGAAGATTCGATGAGCAACTAGCATGGAGCAGAATGCAAACATGAGTACATTCTTATTTTCTCGCCAGCAATTATCAGCTTATATTCTCAAAGTCGGTGGTAGGCGACCTTTTTCTACATGTACATTGCG
Organism: Dipteris shenzhenensis; assembly: GCF_047967505.1. Classification (NCBI taxonomy): domain Eukaryota; kingdom Viridiplantae; phylum Streptophyta; class Polypodiopsida; order Gleicheniales; family Dipteridaceae; genus Dipteris; species Dipteris shenzhenensis. The sequence goes on from NC_141613.1 coordinate 33,351,231, forward strand.
AATTGCCTTCATAATAGATGTTACAACTTGATTGCTATCATGTAGATGCAAGGAATCAATCCATATATCTGCAAAGAACTTAATTCCATGCACTAACACTCCACATAGATGTGTCTTTAGAAAGTGCTTTCCTTGTAATTTAGGTGGAGTGGCAACAAAAGGAGGCAATGTTGTTGTATTCTGATCCATGCCATCTACAATAAGGCACATGTAGTCATCGGGATGCGAAATAGCTTGCTCCTTCCAATATGCATATTTTTGTTTGGAATGTCGAATAAGGTCATGATGAGATTTTTAGTTTTTTTTGTATAATTCCCTTTGATTTGGACATGTTGCACTCTCAATCGCTCGCTTTAAATCATCGCAGACATTGCACTTTGACATTTTTTGCCTCCTTGGGATTTTAACATATCCAAAGTTCTTCTTCCAAAGAGTATACAAAGTATGAGAAGAAGCTACGGCATCCCCTCTTTGCCTTTGCTTTTCTGCAATAGAGTCAAATACTTCGAGCTTTGTCAAGCCCATTGGAAGGTGCATTTCAGTGATCGCGTCACCGTTAGGGAGTTTGGTAGATATATGGGGTTGAGGTAAAGCATTTTCATGTATGAAGTCTTGCAAAATTGCTGCTACCCTGACAGTTGAGATTCTTGATTTGGACCTTCCTCTATTACCGTGAATGCTAAATTTGTTGCCGCCCTTTGCCTTGGTGACTAAATCCCAATATGTACCATGGGATAATCTAGTAATATTGCGATATGCCTTATTGCAAATCCTTTTTCCATTTACGAGAGGTTTTTACCTTTTGTCTTGAACTTAGCCTTTTATTGCCATTCTGAAGAAAGCAAGAGAGACTTGTGAGAAGGTATTCATTTCTTTCGCTTCCTCTTCTTTGCCACACGTGTCCTCTACATTCCCTGATGTCTGCAAGATCAATGAAGTGCATACATCTTCGCTTGCAACATAGATATCCCAATGCATTTAACATGTTCTCCTCCTTCATTACTCTCTTCCTCTTTGGTTGCTTTTGTAGATCTGCCTGTCGCTTTCTCTTCATGCATATGTATGACCATTTTCGTTCCTCGTGCACGTTGTTATCTGTATTTATGCACTTCTTCTCCTCACATTTGTTTGTAACCAAGCATCCATGATTGGTCGTTGCATCCTTGGCCATATCACAATCAAAGTTAAATATTGAATAATCCTCTGTTGATCTCATCCTCGTTTTTAACATACTCTTAGGACCATTCAATGAATTCAATATTCTACGAGAGTATTGAGAACCTTGAATCTCTTCCACTCCTGAGAGAACATCACTCATTGGGACATCTTGCATGGCTTTCACAAATCCACAAGCTTGATTGACACCAGGTTTGTTAATATGCATGAACTCATCCACACTTGACAAGACATCGCTATTGAAACCTTTACCCTTCTCACTGTGCAAGAATTCATCCACCCCAGATAAGGCTTCACTTCTAAAATCATTTTGTTTCTCGGAACCAATGAACTCATCCACTCCAGATAAGATGTCACTTCTATAATTGAGTATATTGAAATCATCCACATTTGAAGTGATAGAGCCTGGCACATGGGCATGCTTTTTAGGTCCTTTGATATTGTAGTATACCTTGTCTTTATCATTGAAAACCACGTGCCTCTTTCTCATGTTTAAAAATTGCATGCTCCATCTCATATTCTTGCCTACCTCATAGTAGGGATCACATAAGGATGTTATGTTATCAACCATACCATCATCAGTGACTTTCAAAATCCTCATTTGTGCAAATGACCATTGCTCCACTTGTTCAAATCCCAATACTTCACCTTCTGCTACAGTCTTATTTGCAAATGATCTCGTTTGTAAAATGTCCCCTATAGTAAAATCCAAGGTGGTGCACTTTGTATTCTTTATAATGTCTCTTGCATAAGTCTCATCTTTGTCCCATGCTATAAATGATTTGTTGGATGTATTCTAGGGCATAACATCTCCAAGTGTTTCCATATCTCCACATTTATACTTTAGCTCAACATGTGCGCTAAGAATCTTTGATACAGTAACTGCCACCTTATCTTCGCCAAGTCTTCGAAAGTGGCAAACTGAATTGGGATCACTATCATGGATTGTAGCAAATGCAACTACTTCTCTTTTGCTACATAAAATCACATCCATCCCTGGAACAAAATCTATAGGCATCTCCTTTGTGAGAGTCCTTCGCAAGCAAGCTGCAGTACCAACAATTACATAAATATTAGTCTCTTTTTAATAATCTACTCATTTATTATAATTTTTCATTAGTACTTAATTTATTGGTGGGAGAAGTTATCCGATAAAGTACTCAGCAGATGGACATGCCAAGTTATCCTTTGCATGGTCGATCGAGCATTAAATACTATTTTTGCTCTAGTGTCATGCACATCCGTAAAAAAACATGCTGCTAGGTATGTTATCCAATCAAGCACTTATGGGATGGGCGTGCCACTTTGCAGGTAAGTCAATTCCACCTAGTTGAAGGTGTGTGCAAAATATTGTGCCCATTGAATATGCTTTGCATTGTCGATCAAGCATAAAACACCATTTTTGGCTTAGTGTCATGCACAACCATGAAAAAACACGGTCCTAAGTGTGTTAATCAAACAAGTACTTATTGGATGGGGGCTCCACTTTTCACACAAGTCCGTTTCAACTAGGTTGAGATGCGTGCAAAGTATTGTCACCATCAGATATGCTCTGCATGGTCAATTACGCATTATACAATGTTCTTCCCGTAGTGATATGCACATCTGCAAAAAACACGCCCTTAGGTATGTTATCTAACCAAGTACTTATCGGATGGGTGTGCCTCTTTGAGAAAATTTCAATACCACCTAGGTTAAGGCGTAGGAAAAGTATTGTTCCCATCGGATATGCTTTGCATGGTCTATCGAGCATTAAATACCATTTTTGCCTTAGTGTCATGCACATCCGTAAAAAAACATGCTGCTTTCGATCAAGTACTTATGCGATGGGAATGCCACTTTGCATGTAAGTCAATTCCACCTGGTTGAAGGTGTATACAAAGTATTGTGCCCATCGGATATGCTTTGCATTGTGGATCAAGCATAAAACACCGTTTTTGCCTTAGTGTCATGCACAACCATATAAAAACACGGTCCTAGGTGTGTTACTTATCGGATGGGGGCTCCACTTTGCACGCAAGTCCATTTCAACTATGTTGAAGTGCGTGCAAAGTATTGTCACCATCGGATATGCTTTGCATGGTCGATCACGCATTATACACCATTTTTTCTCGAGTGATATGCAC